>NC_058132.1:617794916-617831389 GCF_016433145.1 Gracilinanus agilis | reverse complement strand
GCTATAAACTCTGGCCCTCTTAATGTAATCCAAGATCATACAGATTTTTGTTTGTTTGTCTTCCATATCAGACTATGAATTTACATCGGGCTTGCAATCCACTAAAACACCTGATTTTTTAGTTTTTCATAACCACTGCTATTGAAAACTTCAATATGAAGGATTTGGGAGACAATATGGATAAGAATCATATAGGGACTTCTAGACCATTGAATCTAACTCAGTTGTTTTTCAAATAAAATAACAGAAGGATGGAGAGATTAAATGATTTGCTTAGTATCATATAACCAATATCTGTAATGGTACCCAAGTACTCTTGACTATAATAAGTCCATTACCATTAAATTTCAACAAATCTCCAATGCCTAGTAAAATATCTGTCACATACTAGGAACCTAATAATTGATTATTGGTTGACTAGTTTAAAGAGGATATAATGAATCTTTGGACATATCAAAGTTATTTCAGAGTAGGTTGAATGGGAAAATCCACCTAGTAGATGAATAGAATATCCCCAAATTTTTGGTGCTGATTTAAGCTTAAAATTAAATATCATTCACTTAATAGGGTTTTTTAAATGTTTTTTGAAACACCTGTATACTTATCCTTGAATTTTCTTAAATATGAGAAACTATATATAAGAATTATTGCACCAGCATAAAGTTTAATTCCATTTATGGATAAAATGTTAGGTCAAAATAGTGTAGTTAGCTTCCCCAAAATGATCAAAAATGTGCCCCATTTAGAGAAAACTCACTATAGAAAAATCAAATGATCATAAATGTATAGCAGAAAGAGGCCTTCGGGTTTAACTTTGCCTGTCCCTTTCTTCTCACAAGTGATAAAACTGAAACAGAAAGATTCAAATGAAATTAAACACCACAAAGGTAATATTGGAAAAAGAAGGATTTGAACTCAGTTCTTTGACTCCCAAAACAGTACCTTCTTCATTTTTTTAAACCCTTACCTTCTTAGTAAGAGTTCTAAGACAGAAGAAAGACAAGGACTAGGCAATCAGAGTTAAGTGATTTGCACAGGGTCATACACCTAGGAAGTATCTGAGGTCAGATTTGTACCCAGGTTCTCTCAACTCCAGGTGTGACACTCTTTTCACTGTGCTACCTAGCTGCCTCTTTACCTCTGGACTAGACCTGTCCAGTGGAAGAAATTCTCCATAAGCAACTTCTTCTGCCAACACATGTACACCTTATTTGCTACTTTAGTCTTAGAGAATTCCCTGGTATATTAAAAGGTTGAAACTTGTTCAAAGTCTCACAGACAGTATAAGTCAGAGGTAGGACTTAAAGCTTAGTCTTTTGGATGCTATTGTATGTTATGGGAATATTCTTAACCTTCGAGATTTGTGTCAATAAAAGCAATCTTATCCTAACACAAAATCTCTCCCGGTCCCATTGTTGGAAAGAAACTTAGGAAGGATGCAACAAAATAATTTATATGTTCTTAAATGAAAGTGTAAAGAATAGGATAGAATGCTGGGATATACTTTTCTCTTCAGCAAAAAGGGAATCAGTAATATTTAAGAATTAATCTAGAAAAATTAGCATATCAGGAGTGAAGTTTTTAACTCCTATCTCCCAAGAATGCAGTCGGTGTTTTCTCTCTCTGAACATGCTGCCTGTGTGGGACAGACCTAACTGAATTCATGATAGCTATTAAGAAGTCTTCAAATTAACAGTTTCTAAAAATTATGAACCTATAAATGCCTATTTGGGCTGATAAGAGAGGCAAACCTTTACCCATTTTACCCTTGGGGCAAAAGGAAAGGTTTGATGGATATACTTAATAATGCTTTACAGTTTATGCAAATGAATGGGTAATTCTCCTTATCCTCATGCAATGTTTCAGGTACAGTATGCTATGATAAATCCCCCAAATCATCCTTTAAAATACTATGATGTCGGGTTTTATTGTAGCTGTCTTTGGGGATTGCAAATTATTAACATCTGTCTCGGTATTTTTTAAAAAACAATATTTTAAATACACTAATCTCTGGATAGCCTCCTAATAACTATAATTTTCTGCTCAGCTGCTATCTCTCAAGGTAGTTTGAAGGTCACTTTGAGAAAGAAGAGAGAGAGAGAGAGAGAGAGAGAGAGAGCAAGAGAGAGAGAGAGAGCAAGAGAGAGACAGAGACAGAGAGAGCAAGAGTGAGAGAGACAGAGAGAGGCAGAGAGAAAGAGCAAGAGTGAGAGAGAGAGACAGAGAGAGAGAGAGAGAGAGAGAGAGAGAGAGAGAGAGAGAGAGAGAGAGAGAAAGAGAGAGAGAGAGAGAGAGAGAGAAAGCAAGAGTGAGAGAGAGAGAGAGAGATAAAGAGGGGGGGAACAGAGAAGACAGAGACAGAGGGGAGAGAATTTGTATAGAAGAGAAATGTGATTTCTTTCAGCACACTTATGTTTGGATTCAGTTTTGTGTCTAAAAAGAAATTACATCTGCCTACACAAGCTATGTCATAATCTCTATTTTGATTAAATTTGTTGTTGGATTACAGCATGACTGTGATATAACGTTGACTTTGGCCTGAAATACTATTTTGCTTTCAAAGATAAACATCTTTGTCTGTTTTACCTCTAAAGATGGGACTACCTGAGCATATTTACCAAACTATAATTAAATAATTCATTTACATAGTGCCTAAAATTCTTTAAATTTGTATCAATCCATATGTTATTGCTACAGAACATGAGACTGTAACTTTACCAAAGAATTGTGCTTCTGAAGAGTTGTACGTTGATGGACTTTTTATAAACAGAATTATTATGAATACATTAAAATGACTTACTATTTAGAGTTTATGATAAATGATTTTGTAATATAAGCATCCCTGATGTATTTGAATTTTTGAAGGAACTGTATTAAAATTCTGATTATTTCATTACAATTTATATTAACTTGGACAAATCTACTAATTTCTTTGGGCTTCAGTTTCCTCATCTATAAAATAAAAAGTTTGGGCCAGATGACCTCTAGGATCCTTTTTTGATCTTCTTGGTCTAGATTTGTTGAACTATGATTATTGTAGAGTAGATTTTCTTAAAATGAGGTATAACTATGATTTTTCTGACAATTACAGCATTGACCTAAAAAATGTGTTATTGGAATTATTGGGGTCCTTGAACTACATTTCCCACAAGCCCACTGGCTTCCTGTCATTATGCAATGACATATACAGAGGGATAAAATTGAAGGGCTGGTGTTTCACTTCCTCTTTGCTACCCATTGTGACATGGTAAAAATTGGGAACAGTGGGGCATTTGAACTGCCTAAGCTAGCATGGCATGTGGCTTTATTTTCTAGTGGCTACTAATAAATCTTATACAACCCATAATATTTTTAAAGTTACCATTTACATATTAATTTTATTTTTTACAGAATTCCTCCTTAAATAGTGTTCAATTTTGTTCAAGTGCAATGATTCCCATACATGCCTTTCAGTTATTTTCTGTACAAATTTCATTTTGCCTATAATCCTTTGGAAAATAAAGCATTAAATAAGTTCTTAACAAATGGCCAATAGAATGTGGATTGACCACTACAAATTTCTAGGCTAGAGTTATTATTTTAAAGTAAAATTATAAGAGGTAGTATGATATAGAGCAGTGATTCCCAAAGTGGGTGCCACTGCCCCCTGGTGGGTGCTTCAGCAATCCAGGAGAGTGGTGATGGTCACAGGTGTATTTATCTTTCCTACTAATAGCTACTAAAATTTTTTTAAAAATTAATTTCCAGGGGCCTAAGTAATATTTTTTTTCTGGACAGGGGGTGGTAGGCCAAAAAAGCTTGGGAACCACTGATATAGAGGAAAGAGGGATAGCTTTGGTGTTCAGTTTCCTAGTTCTGCCATTTACTATCCATGTGACCTTTGACAAGTCATTTAATTTCTCTGAGCCTCAGTTTCCTTATCTGTAAAATGAGGTTGTTTCCCTGGATGACCACTCATGCTACTTCGAGTTTGAAATATATGAGGTGTCCTTTGGTTTTAAAGGTTTGAAACCTTGAATGCTTTGAAGATGTGCCAAACCAACTGAGTAGATTTTCTACTGTAGTGAACATGTGTAAGAGTCTCAAACACCTATAAATTCATATTATCTATTTATTGTTGCCTCTTCTGTAACATGTAGCCCACATCATTTTCATCTATATTCCTAGAAAATAACTAGAAAATATCTAATTCAGTTTTTTATTTAAAAAATAACATTTTTTTTTCTCCAGGAGACTGGAAAAAAGGGAGAACTAAACTAGTTGGTTGGCATTATGGAGACTAAAAGACTTAATGTGTCACTTTCTAATGTATTAGTGATGTAGAAACATAGTCTACCCTGTAAAATAACTGTAAACATTTATAAGACTCACTCTGGAAAAAAAAATAAATCTATCTGGGTTTCTTTCTTTTTCTCTTGTTTGCTTTGCTTTTGGCTATGTCTAGTCAATAGCTTTGAAGAACATTACATTATATGCCAAGGATCATGATAAGTTCAAGAAAGTAAAATAATCTAAGAACAAGTAGCCCTTTTCAGCTCAGGAGGGATTTCTAGTCTAATGGAAGAGCCAGTACAAACCCAAGAGGGCACATCGAAGGGCAGAGTTCTGTTGTTGTTATTACTCCACCCCATCAAATTGGGAGAACATAAGTCTTGGCAGGACTTACAAACCTATACCCTTTTGACAATGTCTTTGAAAACCCATTATGTCCTTGCTACAATAAGGCAGCAGAGTAGGATTTGGGTGAAAGATTTCAACGAATAACAAAACTAGAGAAAAATGGAAAAAAAAAGACATCCTTTCTCTCGGATGAGTGATCAAAGACATTATTAATGCCTGGATTTGAGGGTGTGTTAATAGACTTGGTAAATTTATAGACCTGGGGTAGCTAGGTGGCACTAGATCTGGAATCAGGAAGACCTGAGTTCAAATGTGCCCTCAGACATCTACTAGTTGTATGACCCTAGGCAAGTCACTTAATATCTCTCTTCCTCAGTTTCTCCATCTAAAAAAAGGGTATAATAATAGTACCTGCCTCCCAGGCTTGTTGTGAAGATCCAGTGAGATGATATTTGTAAAAAAGTACTTAACACAGTGTTTGGTACATAGGAGAGTCTCTATACATGTTTATTTCCTTCCTTTTCCCCTAAGATTTACAGAAAAGTAGGGTGGCTTTTTTTTTGCATTTGTTATTTTTTTCGTCAATCAGCCCACAAGCAATTTTCATGAACTAAACTAAACTAATCCTTCCTACATGTACCAACAGGATAATGCTAAGGCTGCTAATAGAAATCCTTAGATTAAATGACTTCATCTCCCATGATGCCCAAGGTCATACATTTAGTAAGTGACAGAAACAAGATTTGGGCTTGGTTCCTCTGATTTCAAACCAATCAGTTTCTATTGCAACATCATAAAGAAGACAAAAAATATAATTTTCTTCTTTATTTGATCTCTGCAGGAAAATCATATCATTTCCAAGGGTGGGAGGGGGGGGAAGATAAAAGAGTATGTGTGTGTGTGTGTGTGTGTGTGTGTGTGTGTGTGTGTGTGTGTGCACTTGCTGTATGTTTTTATCTTAGTAATAAATTTAACACAGAAGGGCAAGGATTAGAAAGAGTTACATGACTTGGCCAGGGTCACGCATCTAGAAAGTATCTGAGATCATTTTTCCCCCTTTTTTATTGTCATGTAAAACACACTTCCATATTGGTTATTGTTGTAAGAGCAAAGTCATGCATAACCAAACCCCAAAATAAAACCAAAGATACACTAATGTGAAAGACTACTCTAACAGTTTTCTCTGGAGATGCAGAGCGTTCCGAATCATAAGTCTCTCAGGATTGTCCCAGATCTGTACATTTCTGAGAGTAGCCAAGTTTTCACAAATAATTATTGTCCAATAGTGTTGAGTTAAAATTTGAACCCACATCCTCCTGACTCCAGGTCTGGCACTCTATCCATTCACCGTGCTATCTATCTGTCCTTCTGTGTGTGTCTGTGTCTAATCACTTTCTCTAGAGTTTTCCTCTCCCTGTATTACCCCCTTTATAAAATTCCCAACTGATACTTTCCCTGAAAAACACAGAAAAGACTTTGGGAGTTTTTCAAGATGTGTACAAGTCATGGACTGATGATGATTTGGATCTCTCTCTTTTTTTTAATCATCAGATATCATTAAAAACTAATCCACAACCTAAAATTGTTAATGCCATATGTGTCATTGATTTCCATCTTGCCAATTAAGTAAAGGTTACCGCCTGGCCGCTTTAGAGATTGCTTCTCTCCCTAGGCACCATCGCCAGTGATTGAGAGGATCCAGGGTACTCCTTACAACAGTTTTCAAATTCCCTCTTCAAGAAAATGACCCATCATGGGGTGCTTTGTGGGAGAGAAACTTACTTAAGGAGTGTCTTATCAATTCCAAAACCACAGAGCCCCAGTTTACCCTCCTTTCACAGCATATTATCGAGGTGAATTGAAGACCTTTTATTATTGCTTTTTTTCTCTTTAGAAAGTCACACCTGCCTGAGACTAACAATCATATGGAGCATTTAAATCATACTTTCTGGCTTGTTCCTTCAACAGCAGGGCCAGAACCATTTAAACCACATTTTTTAGCTTGTCCTTTCATCAGCAGGGTGAGAACTCAGGTCTACTTTAACCAAGCTGGTGCTAGGTTTGTTATCAATTAATCTACAAAATAGAAGATAGAAAGAAATTAAATATATCTGTCACCTTTTAAATACCAGTGAAAGTGCTTGCTTCTTTCTAGAATAGGGAAATTGCTATATACATGTCATTTAAAAGATAGGATATTAGAAAGATTATGCTGGAAAGGAAATTAGCTTTCTTTCATATGAGCAAAATAATCATGCTCAGTGATATATTAATCAGTGGGTATCTAGTCAGGAACAGACAATAGATAACTGATATTTCTATTCCACACTATATTATACAAATATGAAGGCTTGTCTTTAGAGAATATTATATATATTTATTAAATTTATTTTATAAATGTTATATTCATATGTTATATATTACATAAATATTATAAGTAAATAAAAATAAGCATTATTTACTTATTTATTAAAGCTTAAAGTTTCACTAAGTCTTTTGGGACATACTTTATACCATAAAATCTTAGAACTCAAGGGATTCTTAGAATTATCTAGTTCAGGGATATGCTAATAAATGTATAACAATCAGATCTCTCCCAAAAGAATATATACCCATAACATACTTTTAAGTTTAATGTGCATTATTAACATTTTGCATCACTTTCTCACATCTAGACAATCAATAAAGTAATAAATCAAATCCTGTTTTATAATGTTTGCCAGTTTCCAAAGTGTAATCACTCACACTGGATATTTAACAACCAGATTTCACAATCCAGTAAGAGTTGGCTCCAGCACATGACTAATCTAGTGAGATTTTTTCTTACTCAAAAGGAAACTAAGATAGAGAGATGTGATATGATAGACAGGTATCCTCTTGATTAATATAGTTCATAATTGATAAAAACAACAATTATGATAATATGATCATCATTTTTATGTGTATATATGTATAATATATATGTATAAATGATATTAAGATTTACAAAGCCACTTATGGATATTTCATTTGAGTCCCACAACTTCCCTGGGAGACAAGTACTAGAGAATAATGAGAATTATTTCAACATCATTATTATGATATCATGTCTCATCAGCATAATTATCAATTAAACTAATAATAATTATTGCCATTAACAATATTGATAAGTATTATTATGATTGTAATTACTATTATTGTCCATCTTATAGATCAGTAATTCCCAAAGTGGGCACTACTGCCCCCTGGTGGGTGCTGCAGCGATCCAGGAAAGAGGTGATGGCCACAGGTACATTTATCTTTCCTATTAATTGCTATTAAAATTTTTTAAAAAATTTAATTTCCAGGGGGCTAAGTAATATTTTTTCTGGAAAGGGGGTGGTAGGCCAAAAAAGTTTGGGAACCACTGTCATAGATGATAATCAAAACTGAGGTTCACAGAAATAACCTAGCCACCTAAAGAAATACAGAAGTTGGGATTTGAGCCAAGGACTTCCTGACCAGTTGTAGTCAATAAACAAAAAAACTATGGTCATGGTACCCATTGTACATGGGGAAATTAATGGTTTTATTTACTATCCACATTGTTTTAAGCCGAAGAAGATAATTGACAGGTCATCACCTGATCATGTGCTACCTGAAAGTACTCCCCCCAAAGTTCCAAATTTGCTATAAGGGAAGATGGTCTAATTTTGTATTTGCCACTGTTGGTAAAATTGAAATTCTTCTGTGACTCAGTCTATATATAATTAGGATAATTTAAACTGCAAACTTTTAACTTTCATGCTTATATGATATAAACAGGCAAAAATAAACTAATATTAGCTTGGTATAGGTATAGGACCCAGTTTACTAAGGTTTCTTTTTTCTCAATTCATACTATTTTAGAAACTTTTTTAACACCCATCATTTAAGTAGTTTAGATAAACTGGAATAGCCTTAGTGGAAGACTAAGTGTGCTAACACACATACACACACACTCATTTATTACTTTAAAAGAAGTTATTTGGAGGCAGATAATCTTCATTATATTCAAAGCCCAACTCTACCACTCATTTGCTGTGTGAACTTGTAAAAGCCATAACTTCTCTGGGCCTCAGTTTCTTATTTGAAAAGTATAGCTAGGTGGCACAGTAGATAGAGCACTAGGTCTAGAGTTGGGAGGACCTGGACTCAAATCTGACCTCAGATACTCCCTAGTTATGAAACTAGACAGATCACTTAACCAGCATTGCCTAGCCTTTACCCTTCTGTTTTAAAGTTGTTAGTAGGCAGAAAGAAAGGTTTAAAAAGAAAAAATAAAGAAAAAGGGAAAGAAAGAAGTAAAAAAGAAAAGAAAAGAAAGAAAAGGAAAGGAAAGGAAAAGGAAGGAGAAGAGAGGAGAGGAGATGGAAGGGGAGGGGATGGAAAGGGAAGGGAGAGGATAGAAGGGGAAGGGAGGGGAGGGAAGAAGAGGAGAGGAGAAAAGAAAAGAAAAGAAAACAATAGAATAGAGAAAAAGAAAAGAAAAGAAAAGTCAGAGAATTTGAATAGTTAACCTGTAAGGCCACTTCCATTTCTAAATCTATGATTCCATGACATACAAGCTGATACTCTCTGGTGTTCTTACAGTGGAATGAGTGGTTGCCATTATTATATGATAGGATTGTGTCCGTGCTAAAACAATTCCTCCAGCAGCTCCTTACAGTGTTTAAAAATGTACTCACAGAAATTCCTTTCTTTAAGTCCTGGAAACTTTTTAGTTCTTTCAGAATGATCCATAAAAATTCAAGTGTCCAAAAGGGGACAAAAAGAAAAAAGACATTTCCATAAGAAGCAAGAGTTGATCAGTTCACAACACCCTAGAAACACAATCCAGCAGCAGTGGGATGAATGGTCCACTGCACAGCACACATAGACCCTTGGTGGACCAGAATGTGTGTTTAGGAGCTGGAGGGAGAACTGTTAAAGATGTGGGTTAGTAGCCAAGGACAAATCTCACTCAAGTTACATATTACCCCCTAGAGTCAAGAACCTCTACTATGCACAGAAACAATGATTGTTGGCAGAATAAAGGAAATGAATCTACTCAACAAACATTTGGTGCTTTTAATGGACAATTCCCATCCCACCCCCAAACCAGCCTGTGAATGAAAGACACAGTCATTCTAAATTAATTATGAAAAGCAATAGTTCAGAAAGTATCCGAAGTGACCTATCCTAACCATAACTTTTTTTTCCCCAGTAGCCAAAAAAACAACCCGGAAAGTACAAATGCTTTTTATGAGGCCAGCAAAGCTATGATAGAGTAATTTCCGCAAATGATACTTACCTTTTAATAAATAATGCTGTAAAAAGTAGATTAAAAGCAGATGTTAGCTAGAGAACTAATCCTACATATGAATTAAGTATTGGATTTCTATACAGAATTAAATTTATTGTGTCTTAGAACTTGGCAGAAACTTGATTTTTTGGGGGGTAGTAATAAGGAGGGGAACTGGTAATTAACACTTTTGTTTATTGATACTTAAAATTAGAATGACAGATAATTTTATGCCATAAGAGTAGAAAACCTATAATCTATATGCTATTCTTGCCAATTAATGAGCAATTTTTTAAACTTGTTAGGTATTAACAGATTTTGCTTCCTAGGTCTGGTAATTACTTAAGTTGGATAAATAAAAAGATTCATGATGGTTCAGTATTCAATTCAATAATTCAATTAAAATATTTATTAAACACCTTTAGTAAGGCATCACCATTTTCATCAATAATTTCTCAGGGAGGAAAAAAACAAACAGACTTTGTTTAATGGATGAAGACTACAGAGTTGGAAGGAACCCTTCTCTTTAGTCTATTAATTTCCCTATCCTTCCAGGATAGCAATGAAGACAACTCTGCTTTGTTTCAGAATTTTTACCAAGTAGCTGTTATACTGCCTTTTTCCAGCTATGCCAGGATAACAACAATATTCAGCTGATATTGATATCATTCATTGTAATCTTGAGCAGTCTAAGGTTAAAAAAAAGGTTAGTAGAGAGGGAAGGAAGGAGGAAGGAAGGACTGGAGGAAGAAAGGAAGGACTGGAGGAAGAAAGGAAGGACTGGAGGAAGAAAGGAAGGACTGGAGGAAGAAAGGAAGGAAGGAAGGAAGGAAGGAAGGAAGGAAGGAAGGAAGGAAGGAAGGAAGGAAGGGAGGGAGGGAGGGAGGGAGGAAGGAAGAAGGGAAAAGCTTCATCAATGTCAAAAATGATAGGAAAGATGATGAAGAAGTAATTTACAAAGATAGTATTTCTAAGATTTCATTGAAACTCCAATCACTTGTGTGACAGTGATGTGAGGAAGGTAAAATTGGTCAATTTGATCAGCTGTAAGGGGCCTTATTGACAGAACCATAATCTCTGCTGGATGTCCAAGGGCTATCCTGGTACTGACCGTCAACTGAATCAAACAGAATTTTCCACAGCTGCTGCTTGTAAAGTTGGGTATCTGATNGAAGGAAGGGAGGAAGGAAGAAGGGAAAAGCTTCATCAATGTCAAAAATGATAGGAAAGATGATGAAGAAGTAATTTACAAAGATAGTATTTCTAAGATTTCATTGAAACTCCAATCACTTGTGTGACAGTGATGTGAGGAAGGTAAAATTGGTCAATTTGATCAGCTGTAAGGGGCCTTATTGACAGAACCATAATCTCTGCTGGATGTCCAAGGGCTATCCTGGTACTGACCGTCAACTGAATCAAACAGAATTTTCCACAGCTGCTGCTTGTAAAGTTGGGTATCTGATTTAGCCACTTGGTCCCTTACTTCCTGAATGATGAGCAAGCTTCTGAAAGTAAATTCTGATTGGCAGGAGATATTTGTCTAATAGCTCTCTTTAATGAGTCTAGAAAAACAGAGATGCCATTTGTACATATTCAGTCCATGAAGGCAGAGATTTTTGTCACAATACTGTTATAGATTTATTTTTGTAGAAGAGAATAAGAGTTTGAAGGGTGGAGCTAGATGAGGCAAGTGGTTGGGGACACAAGAACAGAGAAATGATGATATCTAGGGTATCCTATGTACCTTTTGTCTATGCTAAGGACCTTCAGTGAAAAAAACATTTCCATCAAAGCTACAATAAAAACAAACTAGAAAGGGGGCAGCTATGTGATACAGTGGAGAGAGCATCAGGTTTGGAATCAGGAAGACTGGAGTTCAAATCCAACCTTAGATATTTCCTAGCTATGTTACCCTAAGCTAGCCCTTGCCTAGCCCTTGCTTTTCTGTCTTTTTTACTAGGTCAGAAAGGGTTTTTAAAAATAGCCTAGAAAAAACATGGAGAGATAAACAAGTCTAAATGTATTTTCCCTACTCTATTTCAGAATGGCACTGCTTTATATGTATTAGAAACCATGGAGATACTTCTTGCCATATCTGCTCTACTATATATTGTTCCCTTAGTCCCCAAAACTGTCTTCCAAAAGGGTGGAGCACTCTTTGTTAGCTTTAATTGTTGACAGGCCAAAAGCTTTTAGAAATGGAAGTCAATAATACAGAAGGCCCTTGAAGTCAGAGATTATTTTCATCTTTGTTAGCGTTCTCAGCACTTAGCACAGAGTCTGGAATATAGTAACTGACTACTAAATGCTTGTCAGTGGATTAATTGATTGAAGTCACCTTGCTGTGGGCATTGTCAATTATGTACGTAACCATTAAAAAGTTCAGCTACAATTTCTGCTAGTGAGAAAGGAATGACAAACCATTCCACTATCTTTCTCAAGAAAATCTCATGGGATGCTAGAGGGGATGTGGCAAAACTGGGACATTAATGCATTGCTGCTGGAGTTGTGAACTGATCCAACCATTCTGGATGGCAATTTGGAACTATGCTCAAAGGGCTATAAAAGAATGCCTGCCCTTTGATCCAGCCATACCATTGTTGGGTTTGTACCCCAAAGAGATCATACATAAACAGACTTGCACGAAAATATTTACAGCTGAGCTTTTTGTGGTGGCAAAAAACTGGAAAATGAGGGTATGCCCTTCAGTTGGGGAATGCTGAACAAATTGTGGTATATGCTGGTGATGGAATACTATTGTGCTCAAAGGAATAATGAACTGGAGGAATTCCATGTGAACTGGAAAGACCTCCAGGAATTGATGCAGAGCAAAAGGAGCAGAGCCAGAAGAACATTGTACACAGAGACCAATACACTGTGGTAAAATTGAATGTAATGGACTTCTGTACTAGCAGCAATGCAATGACCCAGGACAATTCTGAGGGATTTATGGTAAAGACGCTACCCACATTCAAAGGAAGAACTACAGGAGTGAAAACAGAAGAAAAACAACTGCTTGAACATATGGGTTGAGGCAGACATGATTGGGGATGTAGACTCGAAACTACCACACCAATGCAACTATCAACAATTTGGAAATAAGTTTTGAACAATGACACATGTTAAAACCAGTGGAAATATACATCAGGCATGGGGGGAGGGGGAAGTCGGGGGGGAGTGAAGGGGAATTATGTAACCATGTTAACTTTTCTAAAAAATAAATATTAATAAATGTTTAAAAACAACAAAAAAAGGGGGCAGCTGGGTAGCTCAGTGGAGTGAGAGTCAGGCCTAGAGACAGGAGGTCCTAGGTTCAAACCCGGCCTCAGCCACTTCCCAGCTGTGTGACCCTGTGCCCACCCTTACCACTCTTCCACCTATGAGACAATACACCGAAGTACAAGGGTTTAAAAAAAAAAGAAAAGAAAAGAAAATCACATGGGCCATATGGTCCACAGGGTCACAAAGAGTGGGACATGGCTGAATGACAATTTCTCTTTTTGTTGTTCAGTCTTTTCAGTCATGTCTGACTTTTCATGACTCCCTCTGAGGTTTTCTTGGAAGAGAATGGAGAGGTTTACCATTTCTTTCTCCAGCTCATTTCATAGGTGAGGAAACTGAAGCAAATAGTGTTAAGTGACTTGCCCAGGGTTGCACAGCTAGTATGTATTTGAGGTCAGATTTGAACTCAAGATTATTCTTCCTGACTCTAGGCTAAATACTTTATCCATTATACCATCAAGCTTTCCATAATATTTTTGGTTGACTCTTTAAATGCATTCACCATTGAGCATCCCTTAAATCATTTTCTAGAGACTTATAAAGCACCCTTCTTACCTCCATCCAAATAACCATTTATAATTTTTTAGCAACTTGCTAACCCCTAGCATTCTCCTACCCCCTAGCAGTAGCTCTGGAGATAATATTATGACCATACAAGTTCCATAAGGGACAAGAGTACTAAGAGGAACAATGGATGTTGCAGCCCTATGAAACATAGCTGACTTGATGGCCAGTTTTAGTTAACCATTTTTCTATGTTCTAAAGGAAAGTTAAATTGTAGAGGTAAAAGGCAGAGAAAGTCAGTAAATACTTAGATAAAAAGCAGAAGTACTTTAAAATTTTATATTTTAATTAGAGTTTATTGAATTAATAGTCAAACAAATTAATAAGCTTTCAAAGAAAGTTTCAAAGGAGGGTTTTTGTTGAGTTACTTCAACCTCAGCCTATGGCAAGAGGAGCAAGAAATGATCATAAACTGATGTTTTACTAATCTATTGTGCTATGGGAGTTAGGTGGGTTTGTTTTCTCTAAGGACAAGCATTTTACAATGTAAATTTTCTTTATCCTTTTCATCTTTTTTTAACATATTTTTTCCATCTTGATATATTTGTTGATATTCTTACCTAATCCTCAGGATAATTCAAATGTAAGTTACATGTATTTGTGGTGGGGAACTGATTAGGACACCACTAACCAATGATTTCTCCTCAGCACAGTTGAAGAAATTACAGAAAGTAGGAGGCAAGTAGACAAGGCAAAGAGACATTAAGGTCTTAAATGATATTCAATGTATACACCACAATTCCTCATTTACAAGGTATGGTAAGATTCATTAGTCAAGCTTGGTGACCAGACATACCATTAGAGACCATTTTAAAGGAAAAATATTGCCTAGTGGACAATCAAAGATAGGGAGTTTGAAGGTGTATGACCTCTGGCAGCAAAGAAGAGAGACATCTATGTAAAAAGAACACTGACTTTGAGGGAAAATATTTTTCATCTCTTCAGGGGAAGGGGAATTCTTTCTTCATCCCTTCTCTTCTCTCCATCAACCATAGTGCCTTTTTTAAAACCTTTAATTTCTATTTTAGAATCAACACTAACTGTTGGTTCCAAGGCAAAAGAGTAGTAAAGGCTAGGCAATGAGGGTTAAGTGACTTGCCCAAAGTCATATAGCTCTGAAGATTTGAACCTAGAACCTCCCATCTTCAGGCCTGGCTATATATACACTGAGCCATCTAGTTGCCCCTCAACCATAGCATCTTTCAGCAGAGAGCTGGCCCAGATGGCTCAATGTAGAATTTATCCATCAGAGACAATGTACCTATGGGAAAACAACATGAGAATACGAAGAAATAAAAAGAAAAGCATCATTGGAGGCATGAGCCATAAGTGGACCCAAAGGTATAACCTCTCTAAGAGTAAGCTTCAGCATTTAGCACAGGGTTTAGCACATAGAAAGTGCTTAATAACCCCTCCTAGACCAAAGCTTTGTCTTGACAGAGATACTTGCATAGCTCAATAAAACCATGCAGGGTTATCAAAAATGAACATGACATGGTGGAAAATTCTGAAAAAAGATGATCCAGTATCTTTTCTAAGAAAATCCCATAGAGAAGAACCAGATATGCAATGGTACACAGAGCTATGAAGAATGGAACACAACTGGACAATTAAACAACAAAAAAGTAAGTACTTATTGACTGAATGTGTAGTATTGCTCTTCATACTATGCGTAGTGTAGAAGAGTTACTTTAGGTTGACAAAGAGAACATTTCATTGCTATTGTTCTTACAATGCCATCTCATTAAATACCTTTAGTGAGCTACTTTTGTCAAAGGATTCTTTTTTCAAAAGTAAATGCAGAAGACCCATTTGTGAGTTTAAACTGGAGGGCATGGGATTTCCAGAGCTGGTGCTATATATTCAAGACCTGTAAGTAGCTTGACAAAAAAAGATGATAAAGCCCTGGACTTGCACTAAGGCAGATTTGAGTTCAAATCTTCCCTCCAAAACTTATCATCTATTCAATCCTAGGCAATTTACAATTTCTTTCAGCCTAATTTTCCTAATTTATAAAATGTGGAAAATAATAACACTTGACTCCCCTGGTAATTATGAAAACCAAATAAGATAACACATTTATTATAATGGTATAAAACATTAAAGAACCATGTAAATCATCATTATCGTCATTGTCATCAACATCATCATTAATATTATTCTATTGATATTGATCTTCATTCTGAGGATAATGGTGGTGATGGTGATGGTGATGGTAATGGTCTTCATGCGACAATGACAGTAATGGACAAGTTTGTTGATGAAAGAGTTGGAAGGGATGTCTCACAATAATCAGATCTTTCTGTTGATCTATCTAAGCTGGAGAGTTCCTGTTTGCAGTGGAACAAAGTTGATCTAGAATCTCATCTGAGACTAGCAGTACTTCTTCTTTAGAGCAGCTAGGTGGCACAGTAGATATAGTACTGGGTCTGGAGTCAGGATGGCCTGAGTTCAAATCTAACATCAGATATTTCCTAACTGTGTGACCTAAGACAAGCCACTTAACCCTGTCAGTTTCTTCATCTGTAAAATGTTCTAGAGGGAATATGTCAAACTACTCTAGTATCTCCACCAAGAAAACCCCAAATGGGGTCGAAGAGTCAGATATGACTCAAAAAGGACCATCCAATTAAACTTCTTCTTTCCTGATCTTGATATGTATGATAACACACATTCAACCTATATCTGATTATCTGCTGTTTTCAGGAGATGGGGGTTTGTGAGAAGGGAGAGAACATGGATTTCAAAATGTAAGAAAAAGATTATTAAAAATTATATCAACACGTAATCTGGAAAAAAAAGATGCACTTTCTGACAGCTAATCTGATGGACTTTAGCTATTTCTAAGTCACTTAATCTCTCTAAATGCAGATTCATGATGTACAAGATGGAGATCATGAAACTTGCACTTCCCTTCACAAAGAGTTGCTATTAAGAAAATGCTTAGTATATCCTAATATGAGGGAAATGTGAGTCATTGCTATTATTATCATGTCCAATGACTTTAAGGAACTTACAATCTGTTCAGAGAAGCAAGTGTTGCACACAAAACATCAATTTAATTTAGAATAGGGTATACTCAAGGGTCACGAATATAAGAAGAATTGTATGCTATCTGGCCAACCTAAGTAGAAATCTCTCCTAGATCTTCACATTTTCTGATTAGTCAATCAATCCATAAACAATCATTTATTAAATATCTATTATGATCTAGGCATTGTCCTATGCACACATACAAAAAATGTTTTTAAAAATGTCCTCTATCCTCAAGAAGTTCACATTTAATAGAGGAGAAAACATTAAAACAATGATACAAGGTATATGCAGTAAAAATGGGATAATCTCAGAAGAAAAGAATTAGGGGAGACAGGAATATCTTCCTATAGAAAGTGGGATTTGATTCTTAAAAGAAGAAGTTATAGAAATTGGGAAGCAGAGGGCAGGAGAGACAGCACTCATGTAGGGAAAATAGCCAATGCAAAAAAAGATTTAAAAAATGGAGAGTCATATGTAAAGAACTTCAGGGCCAGTGACTCTGGATCATATTTTCTACAAGGATATAAAGAATAAAAAATCCAGAAAGGTAGTGAGATCCCAGATGGTAAAGTGCATTAAAAATAAGACATAATTTTATATTTTATCCTAGAAGTAATAGGGAGCCATTGGAGTTTACTGAGTAGTGCAGAGGCATGATCAGACCCATGGTTTAGGAAGATTAATTTTTTTTTTATTATTAAACCCTTACCTTCCATCTTGGAATTAATACCGTGTATTGGTTCCAAGGCAGAAGGGCTAGGCAATGGGGGCTAAGTTACTTGCCCAGAGTCACACAGCTGGGAAGTGTCTGAGGTCAAATTTGAACCTAAGACCTCCTGTCTCTAGGTCTGGCTCTCAATCCACTGAGCTACCCAGCTACCCCCAGGAAGATTATTTTGGTAGCTGAGTGGAAGATGGACTGGAGTGGGGAAATGACACAAGAAAGGAGAACAAGCAGATCACTGCTTTCTTTTACCTGATCTTCTTAGTTTCCTATTTTTTCCCCCACTGGAAACAATTCCTTCCCTGATCCATTCTTAGGCAGACTGCTGCCTCCCCCAGTCCTTCTGGCAATGTAGGGGAACTGTAGCACCAATCTGCTTCTCTCCTTCAGACACCCTAATTAGAAGGCCTGCCTGGAACACATGGGCTGTGCAAGGAGCCAACTCTGAACAAAGGACGACTCCTCTCATGTATCAGCTTCCCAATCTGGCCATGTCTTTCTGGCACGGTGGGGAAAATAAGTCGTCCAAAATACTAAGAAGCAATGAGTCTACAGGTGGGGAATGGCCATACCACTAGCAAGTTTGAAGTGTACAGCAGGAGAAGGGCTTGGGGGAGGGGGTGGAATGAAAAGTAAAATGAGGACAGAAAAAAAATGAATAAAGGGATAACAATAGAGAGAGGAAGGAGGAATCTCTCAGAACTGGGATTTTCTTCCTTTTCTAGAACTTGGAAGCAAAAAGAAAATAAATTATTTTTATCCTCTTCCCGTACCTGAATTATTGATCTTTCTGGTTTCCAAAGAGGAAATCATGATTGAATATTTGAACTGCAGAAGATCAATTCATTGCAAACATTATTAAGCATTTACTAATTACTAGGAACCTCACAAAGTAAAACAGGAAGTCAAAAGCAAAGAAGCATTTCCCCACAAAGAGCTTATGTTCTAGGGTGTACATTTCTGATATCTACACAGATACCCATCCACACTCATGCAAGTATGCAAGTGTCCATCTATATGTGTACATATGTATGTGCATGTACAAAAAAAAAAGATAATCTTAAAGGATCAGACAGTAGCAGTTAGGGGGAAATAGTAAAGTCCTTGGACAATAGGGAACCCTTAAAACAGAATATTTAAGGAAGCCTCAAATATTCAAGTGGCTTTCCTGGAAGGGAGATGTCCAGGGTGAAGCCATGTAGATCGATGATAGAGTGTCAAGTATGAGAAACAGTAGATAGATTTATGTGGTCTATCGAGAGGCTTATAAGTTTTGCCTGCTTCTCCTTTCTTTTTTCCCCTACACATCAGCCCTTAAATAGTCCCATTAAGAACAGGGCATGATCTGAGCTCTGCAAGTTCCTGACCTGTCTTTGGGTCTGAGTGGCATGACTGTGGACTTATCCTGGTTGGAGTTCCAGTAGACTATTATTGATGGACTCAGTTTTTATCAGCCAATTGTAAAACTCTATTTGTTCCAAATGACAGAACTTCATGTTCTACTTTGGTCTGGAATTGCTGTCCTGGTTTTTCCCCTACAACCTTCACACTGGTTTGCAAGCTGAAATTGAGGCTCGACTCTATTCCAAGAATAAGAGCAACACTGCTGCTTACTTCTAAACTTGCTCCTTGCTTTGTTCACAGCCTAGGGCTTATGATTGCTCCCCTCTCTGGAATGTACCCTTAGGCATAAATCTATTCCCCCTGCTACCCTGAATCTGTTCAGTGAACAACAGAATTTCCAGAGAGCAACTATTTCTACACTCCTCACAAGTTTAGCCCCCTCTTTTCTAGAAATTAAATCTCTTCTTGCCCTGGTTGATAGCCTCTCCCTGTTCTGGAATGTCCATGATGACATTATTGTTAAACCTTTCCCATATAGATCTCTGTCTAGTTCTCTATATACTAGTTGGATATTAGACTGAAAATATGATTCACGGAGGGTTTTCCCCCCATGTATTTCTCAATCAGAACCTACTAGTTCATTTTATAGATCTGTTTGAAAAAATTTTAAGACAAAGAGTGACTATATTCTTGTCCTCTGCCAACTTCACTCTACCCCAATTGTTTATTTAAAGAAGTTTTTTTCTTTATTAAAAACATTATAAACAAAAGTAAAACTTTCAAGGTATGAGGAATAACAAGGGGAAATTTGTGTAAAATTGGAAATTTATATTTAACATAGAAATTTTAAATTTTTCCCAAAGAAATAGTTTTCTAAGCCATGGTGGATGATTTATAAGTGATTCCACAACCCCAATCATTCCTATAGAATTGATATTTTTCTTTTACATCTCTTTTTCAGAAATACTATTGTTCTTAGCCAAGCTATGATCAGTATCATTCTTATTAATAATTATTTACTTTGAATATCTAACGTTCATAAAATGAAAGCAGATTTTTTTTAAACCCTTGTACTTCGGTGTATTGTCTCATAGGTGGAAGATTGGTAAGGGTGGGCAATGGGGGTCAAGTGACTTGCCCAGGGTCACACAGCTGGGAAGTGGCTGAGACCGGGTTTGAACCTAGGACCTCCTGTCTCTAGGCCTGACTCTCACTCCACTGAGCTACACAGCTGCCCCCATGAAAGCAGATTTTGATTATTATGATAGAATTTCTATTGGCTACTTATAATCCACAAGCATTTTTAAAAACTTTTTAAAAATTCAGTAGATATATTTTTGAAAAATTCTGTTTGGTTGAATGATGTTTGTTTCCTATCTGGCATAGGGCAAAGGGTTGATAAATTGTTGTTAAAGAGATGAGGGACCAGTCAAGAAAGGTAGGATGTAGGAAATGAGGCTCATGAGAGACAAGTTAACACAAGAATAATTCACAGGGGAGAAAATGGAGATTAGTGGGGAGGGCAGTGCTGACAATGTTGACACAGAGGAAAGATTGCTAATGAGCTGTATCTCTCTGTACAACTATGATCTCTAGATCCCCTTGGAACTCTCTAAGTCACATCTGGGACCTCCAGCTTGAGAAATACTATTGTGAAGACTCTGAAATGAAAGGAAACCAATAAGTCACCCAGACATACTGAGGATAAATTAATGCTTAAATTGTCTATTATTATTATCACCATCATCATTATTTCTTTAGCTTAGTCCCTTTCTTGATGTAGGGGTGCAATACACCTTTTTTGGTGCTTTTTTGTGTTTTGTTTTTTAGGAAGTACCTCATTTGATTTGATGGTGGATGAAATTGTCTTTGCAAGTGAATTCACCAAAGGCTGTGAGCATGGGGAAATAGAGAAGACAGTTATCATTGATTTTGTTTAAAGAATTCAGTGCTAAAGATTTCCTATTCTTCCTTTCTTGACCTCATTCTCCAAAATAATTACACATGTACAAGTAAGTAAAGAAAACCAGTGAATTACTGACAGATGGGAGTCAAGGTGCAGGCACAGGCAAGGGAAACCTCTGGAAAGAAAAGGTCTAGGATCAATTAAGCCTTGTAAATATTTCAAAACCTGCCAGTGCCAGCTGAAATGAAAATTAAATGCTTACCTTTCTGAAGTTCAGCCATTACTAATTGAAAGGTAAGAAAAGCTAAATCTATATGCCTTAGGAAATCAGGACCTAGTATATGTCTTTATTGAAAACTAGGTAGTTCTCAGAGAAAGAAGATGGATTGCCACTTCAAAACCCTTTTTTTATGTCACTTCTAGCTCTGTCACCTAAACCTGACACAAAATTACACAATTGGCTGGAGTATTGTCTTGACACATTATTTGTGTGTTCTGGAAATCAAGACATACGTCCATTACTGTTCACCTTCTTCTCTGGATGTGTTCCCAATAAGCATCCCAGGCCTATCAGCATAAATGGAGATATTAGTGCATGTGAAAATGGGAAGGGAATAGGCTAGCACTTTTCTAATTCATATGAATGAAAGCAAAGTAGGAGAGGAGAGGAATACACTGAAAATACTGGAATAGAATTAGGGAAAGGTAATTATTTTTCCCTGTACCTGAAAATAAATTGAAATTAATTATGTCTCTTTCTAGTCCATTAAGATTTTAGGATTCCCTGATATTTCTTTAAAAGTCTGTTATTTAAAAATATATTAGTTAATTACCCACTCCATCCCCAATTTTTTAATGTTTTATTCAGAATTATAAGTCTCTAGTCCTCCTAATGAAAGTTCAACACTAGAAATAACAGCCCCTTTCTTATTAACTCTGCTGATAAAAAATGGTCATATTGGGCCACATCTTTTTCAGGAAGTCTGCACATGAGCGCAGAGTAAAGGATTGTTAAACACAAAATTGTCTTTGCAGCAATATCTGTACCTAACAATTATCTTTGGAATGGTGTGATCCTAGAAAACAAGGGATAGATGTGTGGGTGAACATGTATGAATCTGGTAAAATATATCTTTAGATACCCACATGAAAATGTTTTCTTTTGGAGAGCATTTTCTTCTTACTTAGATGGTATCTTTTCCAAACATTCAGTTTTATTTTCTGATTTAAGACTCTATTCCTTCATCCCCAAAGCACATCTAATCAACAAGCATTTCTTAAACAGAATACCAGAAATGAGACCTGGATGGCAAAATATAAAACAGTCAGGTTTGTCTGGGAACCCATAGCCTCCGTGTTCTATAATTTGTCTCCCTTCTTCCTTGTCATGTCTTCCTTAATGCTCTCCTTTTTCAGGCACTAACACCCTCATACTCTCTCTAGCTTTCCCTCGCTTATTACAAAATTATCTAATTTCTACCATATGTACTTCAGAGAAGATTACTTTGTCACCCCTCTTAAATGTATTTGTATTTCAAGCTGAAATATTTTCTGTTTGCAGAATATTGAGCAGGTTGGAAAAGTCTGTGAGAATGAGGGGAAGGTGATGAGAAGAGACAGGCAAAGAAGTACTTGCCCTCTCTCCTTGAAATCAAATAATGTAAACAGGAGCTGCCTTGTTTAAGTAGTGATCTTTCTGTCTCTAGGAAGTGTGTCATCAAGGTTTAACAATCACATACTAGGGCTGCTGTTGAAGGAATTCCTCCATTGGAGTGGAGGAGAGAGGGTGGACAAAAGGAATGAACAGAATATCAAAATGTCACAGATAGATGGGATCTATGAGGACTTCATGTCTAACTCATAACTAATGAAGAATCCTGCTACAAAGGGGTTGTCATCATCTGAACACCACCAAGTAGGAGCAACACCAAATTGTTTTGGAGCATTCTTATTGTTAAGAAGTTCTTCCTTAACCTTAGTCAAGCCTAAATCTGCTTACTGTTCATAATTCTGCACTCCACACCAGGTTATATATATATATATATATATATATATAACATGTCCCCTAAAATTTGATATCCAGAAGTGAATACTATATACCAGATAATGCTGAGTCACCATATCCTTCATTGTTGTTGGACTTTTTAAAAAATGCCTTTTTATCATTTTTTCCAGTCTGATAGGTGTGGGATGACATCTCAGACTTGTTTTGATTTGCATTTCTCTAATCAATAAGTATTTAGAGCATTTTTTCATATAGTTACATAGAGTTTCAATTTCTTCATCTAAAAACTATCTGTTTATATCTTCAGGACATTCATCACCTGGGGAATGACTCATAATCTTATAAATTAACAAAATTCTCTCTATATTTTAGACATGAGCTCTCTATCCAAGAAACTGTTTATAAACTCCTTATCCCCAATTTACTACTTTCCTTCTAATCATGGTTACATTTTTTTATTTGTACAAGAATTTTTTATTCATAAATTATTTTCCTATCCATAAATCTGATATGTAATATGTTCTCCATTCTTCTAATCTGCTTATGATTTCTTCCTTTATCCCTGGCTCATGTAACCATTTTGATCTTATATTGGTAAGTGGTGTAAGATATTGGTCTATAACTAGTTTCTGCCATATTGCTTTCAATTTTTATCAAATAGTGAATTCTTATCTCAAAACTTGATTCTTTGCTTTTGTCAAACACAAGGTTACTATAATTGTTTACAACTGTTTGTTTTATGTCTGTTCTTTCCCAGTGAACTACTTTTCTTTTTGTTAGGCAGTACCCACATAATTTTGAAAATTAATACTTTATAATATAGTTCAAAATCTGGCACTGCTAGACCTCTCTTTATATTTTATCAATATCTTAAATTTCCTTGACCTTTTGCTTTTTCAAATTATTTTTATTTTTTCTAGTTCAATAGAAATTGAGATGATATTGAATAGATAAATTAGTTTAGATATTATTGTCATTTTAATTATATTGGCTCTGCCCACTCATGAACAATTAGTATTTCTGCAGTTATTTAAATCTCACTTTATTTATGTAAGATGTGCTTTTTTAATTATGTTCCTGGGCTTGTTTTTGGCAAATATACTTTTAGGTATTTGATTCTATCTGTAGTTATTTTAAATGGATTATCTTTTACTATCCCTTCTTGCAGAATATTGTTGGTTGTCTATAGAAATGCTGAATATTTATGTAGGCTCATTTTATATCTTGCTACTTTGACAAAATATTGGAGGGGAATGTGGGACAATGGGGACACTAATATACTATTTGTGGAACTGTGAACTGATCCAACAATTTTGGGGAACAAACTGTAATCATGAATAAAGATATACACAAACCCGTGTATATCTTCTGTCCCAGGTATACCACTGATCAGTGAAAAAGGAAAACAATCTATATGTTATAGAATATTCATAGCATCTCTCCTTGTGGTGGCAAAGAACTAGAAATTGAAGGTATGCCCATCAATTGGTGAATAGTTGAACAAGTTGTGGCATAGGATTGGGATAGATTACTATTTATAGAATAAGAAATAATGAGCAGTTGAATTTTAGAAAAACATGGAAAGACATACATGAAACCAAGAGAACATTATATAAAACAACACAAATATTGTTTGAAGAATGACTTGTGTCTGTCTACCTCCACAGAAAGTACTGACAAAAAGAAAAAAGTAAGACATGGTTTTACATATACATATACCTTTATTATCAAATGATGGCATCTCTAACTGGGAGAGTGCGAGGAGAGAGTTAACTGAGTTTATTTTAATGTAACAATCAAATTTAAATTTTAAAAAATTAAGATGTTGGTGCTTTGGTTTTTCATATTACTATTGCTTCCCAATAACATCCTTCTTTATCTTCCCTTCAACTTTCCCTTGGAACAAAGAGAAATAGTTAAGCAAATAAATACATTGCCCAAATTATGCTGCCATCTGTATCTATGGTCCACTGTCTCTCTGGAGCGAAAAGAAATGTATTTTGTTATAGGTCCTCCAAAGTCAAACAGTGAACAGAATTGAATCAAATAAAACAAACATTTATTAAGCACCAACTGTGTGCCAGGAACTGTGCTAAGTGCTAGAAATGGGAAGACAAAAATAAAACAATTTTTCATGAAACTTGCATTCATTAATCTGGATTTTAATGTCTTTTTGTGCTATAAACATTTTCATTTATTTTAGAAACTTGGCTTAATTGATGCAGCTTAAGATCAAATAACTTTTCTTGGCTACTATTGACCCATCTTGAGTTTTCAATCCATTTAGACTCCTACTTCCTCTTTTTCCCCATAACAACTGCTATCTAACCATAGCTACCCTCTTCTACCCTGCCACCTCCCCTCATCATTTATAGGGCAGAGTTTTTTACATCAATAGTAAAAATTTTATCCCTATTAAATTTCTTCTTGAAAGTCAGTGTAGAGTGGCATCTAGAGAGCTGGCCTAAAGCCAGGAAGCAAGGAAGACATGGAGTCAATCCTGCCTCTGGTAGACTGGCTGCATGACATTGGACAAATCATTGAACCTTTTAGTGTTCTAGGCAAATCTCTTTGGCAAAGAATGTAGTTTCATCTCTGAGTGTTTTTCCTATACCGTAAAATCATAAGCCTTTCCCTAAATTTCATCTTCTTAGATTTAGCCTACTGTTTAGATCTTGGAAGTAGCAAGGGAATAGAAGAAGGGCTGAGCTTCTAAAGGCTAAACTCAAGCTCCTGGTCACTGTTCCCTAGATGGAAGCAAAGTCAAGCCAGTAATGTCCTAATCTATGTCCTAATTATGATGGGAGAAAAGAGAATAAAACCTTTCTCTAATGGTAGGACATGGGTCTATAGAGCCCCACGAGATTCTAAAGGACTTTCCACTCATTCCAGTTTTGTCAGCTTCAAAGATGGGACAAGATACATGTAACCAAAATGTTTGGACCTCAGCAAGAGATGACCATTACAGGGGAAGAAAATTGTTTTCATGGAACTCCTTGACTCAATCAACATGACTCAGACACAGATTGTCTCTCAGAGAAGGATTTGCTTTTGGTCTAACAAGGTGGTAACAGTCTTCTGGGTTGTGATGTTTCTGGAAAAATTAGAAGGAGTTTGAGTCTTTTTTTTAATAAGTCATGATGTCTTTGGAACTATTTTTTCTTACTTTCCTTTAGTCTGTGAGTAGCAATAATTGGCCCTGACAATAAGTTCCTATAATTGTACCATATTCCTATTCAATGGCTGGAAACCCTGTTCTCTTTACTTAAAAAAAATAAATACCATATTTTTCATGGATTCTGTGATATTCCAAGTTTCTACAAACTCCAAAATGTGTTATGCCATGACAAAAACTTGACAAGTAATTGTGTTAAATGGTCTAACTAGTAATTACTCATTTTAAAATATCTTAAAAGTGCCACCTTGGCCAAGGTCATAGTCCTGTCCAGAGTTTCAGAGATGTATTGACATTAGCTAACTCTCCTTATTTTTATTATCCTATGTCCCTATTAGGTTCACTTATTCTATAAAGAATATTCTCAAATATTATTACAGCTCATGAGATCTGCCTCTTTCCACTTGGATCTTGGCTTTCAGACTAAGTTTGTAATGTTCTTACCTAGGGAAGATATTGAAGGGAGGATATTGATAATGAGGAATGCTTCAAACATGATAGTAGCCTTAAGGTGATGTGATGTCACAAGTCCTGGGTGAAGGAGATAGTCCTGTTTAGCTTAGGGATGACACAACTGCTACATTCAAGAGTATACTATAGTAGGAGGATTACACTCATTCTGATTGTTCCCAGAGGGCAAAATCAGAAGCCAGTGTAGAAGGTGTAAATATGAATGATAACAACAGCTAGCATTTACATAACACCTTAAGATTTGGGAGGCACTTTACATATAGTGTTTCATTTAATCCTCAAAACAAGCTGTGAGATAGAAGCTATTAATATAGATTAGTAAATTAGGAATGCCAGATTGAGAGAAGTTAGGGAATTTGTCCAGAAATGCAAAGCTAATGTTTCAGAGACAAAATTTGAACTCAGCTCTTTCTAATTCCAAGTCTAACAGTCAATCCAATGAACTACCTAGCTGATCAAAATTGCAGAGAGGTGAATTTAAATGTATTTTTAGGGAGAAAAAAGTCCTAAAAATTTAATATATTTTATAAATGGAATGGACTGCATTAAGAAATAAATAATTTCCCTTATTGGAGGTCTTCAAAGCCAGAATACCACTTCCAAGTTATGTTGTAGTGGGATTTCCTTCTCAGATAGAGGTTAGACTAGAAGTCTTTTGGGATCCCTTCCAGTTCTAAAATTGCATGCTTCTATGTGATCTCATCATTGTCATCCCTCCAAATCTCTTCCCAGGTACCCTTTCCCCCTTTTTGAATCTATTGTCCCTACTTTTCCTCTATGCCAGATCCATATTGCTTTTATCCCGAACCTTAGTTTCCCATGAATCTTCCTTATAGGCGGACCCTCCCATCAAGGTCCCTGTTGTCTTAGGCTATCTCTCCACATTCCCCGCCTTCAACCTCTAACCATCTCTGAGAGCCTCTTAAATCTTACCACCTATGCAGCCATCTCAACTTTATTTTCATGAAAGGTCAGCTTAAGGATTTTAAGCAGTTTGGAAATGGAGAGCCATACAATTTTAGATTGGAGGGGATTCTGAAGATCCTCTAGTCCTCTCCCTTCATTTAGCAGATGAGGAAACTAAGGTATAAATTCTCCAAAGCTGCTGTAGCTATTTAGTAGCATAGCCAGAATAAGAATGTTGATTTCTTAGTATAGTGCTCTTCCCTCCACTCCATTCTATAGAAATCTAGAACAATGCTCAATATCCATCTTTGATCATAAGTATACTTTGTTACCCAAATTAGAATTTTGGGTAGCTAGGGAGGCTTCTTTAATTTCATTTCCGATTAGAGTCTATGGTCATGGAAACAAATTCCTGTCCCACAACAATCTAAAAATCTGATTTTTGCCAACCAGTCAAATGGACTTGAAAGAGAAAATCCATAGTGTGACTAATCTCTGAATGTCAATTAATAAGTCACCATTCTTCAGAGACTTGTTTCTAAATTCCACAGAGATGATACAGATTGTGCCCAGGTTTGCTACCCAGAACAGGTTTATAATTATAGTTATTATCCAATACTTTCTCACAATGAAAATTCCTTTATAGTCATGTCATTATCTGAAATATTAACCCTCTGATCACTGAAGGTTACAATGTGCTATGGAATGAAAATGTAATCTTCTTTACTTCAAGACCACTAAAATAGTCTCTCTGCCTATTGGACTTTAACTTATCATTTAAAGTCCAACCCAAAAGATACCCTCATTAGGAAGGTTTCCATGATCTAGCTAGTCAATGAAGACAAAACCTGTCCCACACATTATATATAAAATTCTGTGTCTTTCTTATGCATTATTCACAATGTATTATCATGTAATATGGTTATTTGTGCATGCATCACACTTCCACAGTAGAGCATGAGCTCCACAGCAGCAGAAATCAAATCTTTTTTTAAAAAATTTTCCTTAATGCCTAGCATAAACTCTCTACATATAAGTGCTTGAGATTTGTTAGCTGAATAGGGTGGGATAGAAAAGTAACCATGTAATAATTTTAATTACAATGGAGGTATATATAATAATGATAAGAGCCTAATTGTAGATGGGTAGATGGATGGATGGATGGATGGATGACTAGTTGTTTGGATGGACAGATGGACAAAGAAACAAGAGTATTTTTTAATTGTTTATTACCAGCCAGGACTGTCATAAGCTCTAGAAATATAATAAATAAAGACAGTCCTTCCCCTAAAGAGCTTACATTCTAAATAAGAAAGATTACATATAAAGGGGAACTGGAAAGAAGTTTCAGGAAGTACGCAGGACCCACTAGCCTCAAGACTTCTGGCAATGAGGTAGAAAAACAAGTAGAGAGTGAGTTAATACAGGGGAGAAGTCTAGGTGTGGCCCTCCTAAAATGGCAGTCTGTGTCCTAAGGAATCACAAATCAGGAGACAAGGTATTCAGGACTGAAACTTCCAATTTGGCTTTTTTTTTAATTTTTTAAAAAATATTTTAGTTTTTAGAAAAATTTTCCATGTTTACATGATTCATGTTTTTACTTTCCCCTTCACCTCCCCTTCATCCCCCCGCCCCCATAGCCGACGTGCATTTCCACTGGTTTTAACATGTGAAACTTCCAATTTGGGAAGACTGAATCAACTAAATTTTTAGATCCCTCTGAATACATACATTTTGACAATACTCAGTTCTATTCAATTGTTGAAATGATTGTTCAATCAGTTATTTTTAACAGTTCTTAAAATTCCTTCTTAATTTTAATAATAGCTATCATTTCAAGGTTTGCAAAGCCCTCTATAAATATTAATTCATTTTATTATCATAACAAACCTAGGAGGAAAATGGGATTAATTTACCTATATTTACAAATAAAAATCTATGTAAACTGTTCAGAATCACATAACTAGGAAATTCTGAAGGCAGATTTGAACCAAGGGCTTCCTGTCATTAGGTCCAACATGCTGTCCCTCATCTAAGCTGACCATTTTCATTTCCAAATAATCCCTCTCCTCAAACCCACTCAGATTTTTATATCATTTTCATTTCTAAATATAATAGAAATTGACTCTCAGGGAGTAACTGCACTAAAGAATCATAAAGAAAGAGAAGAAAAGTAGTTTAGAAAAAAGTAACCAATGTAGCTATTGGTCTGATAATATATGGTATTTCTCACCCGTATACACCCACCACCTCTGTAAAGGAAGGATATATATCTTCTACTTTATCTTTACCTTAATCATAACAATTTAATAGCATCCAGTTTCATTTTTTGCTATTTCCCCCATTTATATTCTTCTTTCTTTACTTTGTACCATTTCATATAAATCTTTCTCTGCTTCTCTTCATTTTTATATTCATTACTTTTTTATAGTATAGAAACTATATTATATTTGTGGGACAAAAATGATTTATCCACTTTCCCAATCCATAGATATCTACTTTTTAATTCTTTCCCTACTACAAAAAGTGTTATTATAAATATACAGTTACATGTGAGACTTTTCTCTTTCTGTCTCTGTCTCTGTTTCTCCCCATCTTTGTTTCTGTCTCCCTGTTTCTCTCTCTGTCTCTCTCTCTGTCTCTCTCTCTCTCTCTCTCATCTGATTAGATTATATGCCCAGGAGTGAGATCTTTTGATCAAATGACATGAAGATTTTAATAACTTTTTTTAATATTATTACAAATTGCTTTCCAGAATAGTTAGACCAATTTATAGTTCTGCCAACAGTGTTTTAGTATACCTCAACATGCTTGTAGCCTACACATGTCAGGGACTCTGCTAGGGAATGAAGACAAAAAATTGAAAACATTTCTGCCCCCAAGGAACTCATTCTGCTGGAGAAAAACAGCATATATATGACTACGTCTTCTAAGGTTGGGCGATTTTCACTGTTCCAGGCTATTCCCCATGCCTGGAATTCTCTCTTCTAATCATTCATCTGGCTTTTCTTCCTTCATTATTTTTCTACCCTGCCCCACAGTATCCTCCTTTTGAGATTATTCCCAATAAATCCTGTATATGATATATTTACACACATACACATAATTGTTTGCAGGTTATTTCTCCCATTAGAATGTAAGCTCCTGGAGAGGAGGGACTGAGGTTTTTGGTTTTGGTTTTTGTCTTTTGTATCCTCGGGGCTTAAGGCGACTAGGAGTTGCAGTGGATGGAGTATTGGGTCTTAAATCAGAAATATTCTTCTTCCTGAGTTTAAATCTAATCTCAGACATTTAGTAGCTGTGTGGCCCTGGATAAGTCACTTAATCCTATTTTCCTCAGGTTCCTCATCTGTAAAATTAGCTGGAGAAGGAAATGTCCATGTCAGTGTTTTTGCCAGGAAAATCTTAAATGAGAGTCATAAAGAATTGGACCGAACTGAAAACAACTGAATAACAACCATTTCCAGTGCTTTGCACAGTACTTGCCCATGGTAGATGCTTAATAAATGTTTTATCAATGCCTTGACAAAATGTGTACAAAATCAAATAATTTGGGGGAGGTAGAGAGCATTAGTAATTGGAGAAGAGGTGCTCCTGTGAGCTTTGAATGGAACTAGGGATCCTAGAAGACAGAGCAGAGGCAAGAGCATTCCAGGCATGAAGGCAGGACATAGAGTACCTAATGAATGAATTTGTATGGGGAAGAACAAATTGATTTGTTTGAATAAGGTTTCCAGAAAAGTATACTAATGGACCTGTTTTAAGGATGAGAAAATTGAGGAATATATAGCTCAGGAATATACAGACAAGATTTAAAGAAAGAAAAAAAAAGGCAAGCTGAAAATAAAGGAGCCAGCCTCTGAATGAAGCCTCAAATGCTCTAGCTTTTATTCTTCACTTTCTACATGCAATTCAATTATAACTCTAGCAGCAACTAGCCAGGAAGCTCCTGACTGAAGCCACAGGGGCTGGTGACCCTTACTAATATCTGTCCTTCATCTGCCCCCAGTTTACCCTGAGCTCATTTCTTTGTGACTGGTTGTCTCTCCAATAAGAGAACCAGCATCCCAGTGCCTCAACTGAAAGCACAACTCAGCTTCCTAAAGAACCATCCACTTTTGGGTTCCACACTAAGATAACCATCCCACTTTGGTTGGGAGTAGAGAACAAAAAAGATACCGAGACTATAGATGTGAATAAGCTATAGAACAAGCAGTTTGATTCCTGCACAGAAAGTGTAATTCTAAGTAATAAAAGAATTATGGAATATTTATAATCAGTCAAGAGGCTAGTATTCAGACTTTCCAGGGACATTTACAATTGGGCTACTTACTATTTAATTTGTTACTGCCACTGACTATAGTCCAGACAATTCCAAGATGGCTCTTTAGTTACTCCCCATCCCAGTTTTTTCTTCTTAAGGTTATTGATCCCCTGTTGACCCATCTGTATTTATCACTTTTCTCCCATGATTGCTCAAGTAGTTTATAACCTGCTCCTCAGGTGCCCAAGAATGGAGAGAAAGTAGATGCCAACTACTTTTCAAGAGCTCAGCAGGCCCTGTACTAAAGGAAAGAATACAAAAACAAGAGGAGGTCCATCCTACCATTACCTAGAAAAACCATAATATAATGGCTTGTAGCCTGGTGGGGGAGATAGGCAATCTCCCAAAACATTTAGAGCTCAGAGAATCATCCATACACTTCTTTTTTAAAGTAATTTTTTTCATTTTTATTTTTTCTAGAAAACTTGTTGATACAATTTTTAATGTTCATTTTCTGACATTTTACAATCTATGTTCTTTCCCTCCCATCCACACCTCCCCCCTCCCCAAGAAAGCAGGTAATATGATATAGATTGTATGTATGCTATCATATATGTATTTTCCATATGTATCATGTGAAACAAGACACATATTGCTTACACTAGAAAAAAATTAATGGAGAAAATACCATGACAAATGATATGCTCTCCTGTATACTTCTAGGCCAACCAAAAGAATGTCTAGCAGAAAAATTTAGGTTCTAGCTCAGCAATCAATAAGAAGAGTCACCATGGCCATAGAGAAGTAATCAGAAAATATCTGTGGTGCTTACTCTGAAGATATAAATGGAGGGTCCTTTCCCTACTAGCTTCCCAAGTGGGAACTACAAAATAATCACAAATTGAATATATACTGAAATAATATACTGAAAATTCTGGAGAATAATTTTGATTAATTTAATTTTCCGGGCAACCAATTAAACTTTATTTTTGTCTTAATCCTCATTGTTGAAAAATCTTCCTGAGGTCTAATGAGATAGTTATAAGGATTATATATAAAGAAGCAATTTTTTTAATGATCCCAGGATGTTTCTGAACTACTTTTCTCTTTCCCCCAGTACTCTAACAGCACTCTATACATGGTGGGCATTTAACAAATGTTTCTTGAATTGAATTCAGGAGCTTCAATAAGATTGTAATGAGTTCAATTAGAGCTGGGACATCCCTTCTACGTCCTTATAACCCTGGAAAAGAAGAGGTGGGGGCTTAACGCCTATTGCATATTATCAATGAATATTGATATTTTGATCATTTGCATTGATTTCTGGATTGATCTTATAGGAATTTAAGGTCATAAATCTAAATAATACAAAATGAAAGCCTCTTAAGTGCAGAAACTATTTCTCTATAGGTTAGTTTTGCTTAACTATTTTTCTTTCCTATACAAGAGATTAATGTAGTGGCCAAGTTTATCTGGAAATGACTGATGAATAAAAAGAAGTCATATTATTTAAATATGTTACATATATGAAATATACAATGTATATAAATTTATATGTAAAATGTATAATATTTTCATATAAATATATAATGGTGTTTTTTTCTGAAAAAAATGGTTATTGAATAATTTTCTGATGAGAAACATATTGAAATTGAAGTTTCCCTATCCCCTTTTGTACAGTAGAATTCCCCATTGTCATAATCATAAGAACATGGACCAAGTAAATGGCTAAAGAGAGCAAATAAAATAATATTCCTTGGGAAAATACACATCAGAATTTCTAATAATATACTTCTTATGTGCAGTGATTCACATATATTGCAGGTCAAAGCATGTCTCCTACAACCTAACAGCTATAGACAGTAAAAGCCTCATATACCATATTCAGGCGGGTGTTAATCCTGTCCCCAGACACCAGCACGTGAAGGCATTCATCCCACTGCACTTTTCAGATGGTCATTTTCAACAGGAAAATGCAGGCTGAAAATGGGACATCCAGCTTGTGCCAGAAAAATTCCTTCCTGCAAATGTCGGAGGTGGCAAATTCAGCCCAGTTACATAACATTCCCCCAGCAGATGAACCATGCATTCCAATGAAAACTTCACTCTTTTAGAATGTCATGAGTCCTCTCAGTTAATTTATGGACTCATTGCCTCAAGTGCAGCTGCTTCATCTGGAGCCTTTGACAAGCTGGCTCTTTCAGCAGCAAGCTGGGAATCAGAATATCTTGATATTGAGAGGCAAAAGAGAATGACCATCATTGATGGGCATAATCAATATTCCACTGGAGTGGCAATATCAATTTAGAGCCTTTTGGATCTAATCACTAAATTTGTGACCCTCTCATTTAAAATAAACTGACTTTACTTTGTAAAAATGAAAAGTCAATAGAGCACTTCCTAGTCTCGTTTCTTCCCTTATATAGGTTTAAGATAATATATTTCAGAATTTTTGAGGAAAATTCCATTCAATTTAATTTAATAAACAGTTGTTAAAGTCTTATTTAAACAAGGCTCTGTATCTAGTGCTGGTCATACAAAGACAAGGCAGCTAGATATCTATCCACTGATAGGAAGACCTGAATTCAAATCTGCCCTCAGACACTTGTTATGAGTCCCTGGATAAATCACTTAACCGCTGATTCAATGATCCTCTGAAAATGGTAATAACATGAGCATCCATCTTCTAGGGTTGTTGGGGAGGATCAAATGAGATAATACTTGTCAAAAGCTTTGTAAACCTTAAAGCATTATATAAATTCACTATATAAATGCTAGATAGTCATCGTATTATTAGTAAATATATCATAGTCTTGAGATTGGATTTAACTAGGATGAATATAACTAAATGGATAAATAAATACAAGATAAATAAATATGAGAGAGCAAGCATGGACAACTAAAGCAAAAATCCCCAACTTTTTGTGTGCGTCATGAATTCTTTGGAAGTCTCATGAAGCTGGTGGTCCCCATCTCAGAATAATGTTTTTTAAATGCCAAATAAAATGCGTAGAATTACAAAATAAAATAATTATATTGAAAAACAGCTAAACTATTGAGAAAAGATATTAAGAGACCCTAATTTAAGATGCCCTGAATTAGGAGGATCATGAACTAGGAGGAGATGAAAGATTCTAAGATTCTAAAATAGAATAAAGATTCTAAATAGAAAACACATACATACATACACATGTGTGCATACATGCAAAAAATTAATATTTGTGCCTAAACTCTGGCTAGAAATAAGCACAATGACTTTTTTGAGAGGGGATTTAGGACCCCGCAAAGTTATCAAGCAGATATCTTGATCAGCCTTTAACATCTTTTAGTTTCTGGCAAACATTCCTGGGGCTGCTTGACAGTTTAAGAAGGGCATTCATTTTCTCCTACTGTTTGGAGTTTGAAATGGACAATGACAGCAGTCCCTGCCTTGCTGGGGCTCATCAGACTGTTTTATTCAAAGTGATGACGGAGCTGGATCCAATCCAAGGGTTCCATGGCCAGTATTAGCCCATCAAATGTTGCAGCTCCGGAGATGCTTTAATCATGAGGGTGGGATTACTGTGCATGCTCTGTTGCGGCTTCAACAGCTACAAAGCCACGCCATGAGAATGAGGAAGCTTAAACAACCCCAGCTTTAATCATGAAAGGGAGAGATGACAGTTTTGGAATTAACTCAGGCTGTTCGAAGGAAGAAAGCTAAACTTCCAAAGGAAAGATTAAAATAGTCTGGGGTGTTTATCAACAGATTGTAGACAATTCGATTAGTGAATACTCAAATCCTCTATGACTGGATCTGTTTTGCTGAGAAAATAAGGAGAGGACTTTATACTGTAATATTATGGGACATTGAGCATCAGAATGATAAAAATTAAGAAAATAATGACTTATTTGAATACAAGGATTTAAGATTTGTGGAGTACTTTCCTCTCAACAAGTCAAAAGTCCATCATCTCTGAAATCGATAAAGGCCAAAAATAGGTATATGTCACTGGACTTATTGAATGTAACCAGAAACAGTTTTTCTCTGGACAGATCCCAAGAAATTATGACATTGCAAGAATGGATCCAAAAAAGCAAAATCCCATGTGGTTTTAACCATCAATGCATTGTCAAAGAAGCCTCTAACAAATGATTGAGTGATCCAAATTTGTTTAGATTCAAGATCAGCATAATATAGAGATTGGAGACTTGAGAAAGATGGAACACATAGATGGAAAGACAGAACTAGAAAAATCTGAGTTTAAAATCTGCCTTGGACATTGACTAGGTGTATATAATAATCAATTATTGGGCAGCTGGGTAGTTTGCCCTGGAATCAAGAAGATATGAGTACAAAGATTTACTAGCTGAATGATCCTATATAAATCATTTTATCCTTGCTTGCAATAGTTTCTTCATCTACAAAATAAGGATAATAATAGTACCTACCTTGCAGAATTGTTATGAGGATCACATAAGATAATAAATATAAAGTGCTTAGTACAGTGCCTGGAACAGTTCACATTTTATAAATGTTACCTATTGTTGTTGTGGTTATTCTTGTTATTGCTATTTTTATTAATTGAGTTTGAAAGGTTTATGATAATGACTCAGGATCAGATCAATGCCACCAGAAATTATAGAAAAGTTGTTCTTAGGGAGTCCAATCTTAATGGTTGCTGTAGATAATGCAGTGAAGTGATGGAAACTGCAAAATATCACAGCAGGTTATAAAAATTTACTATCCATGGGATTTATAAAAAGACATGATCAGAAGCTAAAATTAAGTACCAGTACCTCAACTATTTTTTATAAGAGGGAACAAATTAACCTTCTGTGAAGAAAGAAAGAAAGAAAGAAAGAAAGAAAGAAAGAAAGAAAGAAACAAACAAACAAACAAACAAACAAACAAA
>NC_058132.1:617765878-617789933 GCF_016433145.1 Gracilinanus agilis | reverse complement strand
TATATATATGTATATATATATATATGATGAATGGGAAATAATCTCAGAGGGAAGGGTTTCTTAGAAAGTGAGAATTTAGATGAAATTTTAAGTAAATCAGGGAACCCAAAAGGCAGAAACAAACTACTGTTTTGTTTTGGTTTTCTTCTTTATGGATTTGAATTTTTGTATTTATTGAAAATCATTAAATTTACAATAAATTTTAAAAATTAAACAACTAAATGAACATATTAGGTCCAATGATCTCTAAGGTCCATGCCAGTTTTGCATTCTATATATCTGTGATTTATGCTTCTAAGAGTAAAAGGAAAATATTCTCTTTATTCAGTGATATTAGAAGTCCTCTGTTCCAGACCAAAGAAAATATTAATCTTAAAATTATTGCCTGGATCAGTTCTATGCATAAAAGCTGTAGTACTCATCTACATGATGGAATCTGAAAAATATTGAAACTCAATTATCCCAAAACATCTCCAAATTGACGCTTAGTGTGGAAATTCTCACAGACTGAGTTACTCATTTGGTGACGGCAATATCCCTAAAGATCGCCTAGGACAATACAAATATATTTCCTGGTAGGGCTAAAACTTTAATATCCTAGTATTTGTTGATGACAATTATCATGGATTACTATGATATTCTAGGTAAAATTTTACTCCCCCCCCTACAAAAAAATCATGGATTTTATAAAAAACTTTTTTTGACCTACACCATAGGTCTGCACAGATTTTTCTTTTCTCTTAGAAAGAGATCTAATGTTAGAAAGCAGCCTATGTTCAAGAGTAACCCATATTCAGATCAATATGGTTATTCATCAGCTAAGGCAGCTTCCTACATAACTCTTCCTTCACTAAATACCTGTACAGATGCCTCATCTTGGAAGGGAGGAAGCTCTGGATTCTTAAAGCCTTTGTCAGCAGAACCCAAACATTCACAAGTTCTACCAAGGTGAAAAAGCTTCAAATATGGGGGATGGTTTAAATAGTTATCAGAGAACTGGCTTACCTACCTAAATTTACAGGCACATCTCCAGCTCAGTGACTGAATATTTCAGCCACAGTAACTCAAAGACCATCTATTAAGTTCCAAATGGGTTTTGATTTCTGTCAGTGGGTAAATGTATGAATTCTTGTTGTATTAAAATATAACCAGTATAATTAGATAGTTTTAAGTTAACAATAAATAGGACCCTGAAGAAATCATTTAAATAATAAAGAGTTTTCTGATGAGAGGGAAATGAGCTCCTTGAAGAGAGTATATCCAAGTAGATGAAGAATCTTGAGTAACATGAAGGCAATAATATATACTGTCTTGGGTGAAGGGTGATTTGAACCAAGAGGAGAGTGGCGGAACCAAAGGCATACTATTATTTTTACCTAGGCTTCCCCAGTAGCAATATCTCAAGGTATCAAGTATCCTGATGTTCAGTCTAACATACTACCTCAGAAGAAGGATTTACATCTTTCCCTCAACCCCTCAGAGTCCAAGAGGTAACTATGAGGAGTTGGGTGCTTCCCTTTACAGTGTGATATTTCTCCAACTGCTAACCATGAGTGAATAACAACCCATTTAATCAATTAATGCTAAATAGCTTTAACAAAGAGATATTTACTTCTAAATAGCCAGAACGGGCATAAAAGTATTTTCTACCCACACTTTGATGGTACACTTTCCCATATGCCATGCCAGTCCTTGGGGAAGTATAGACTGACAATGTATTTTCTACAAAATAATACTTCCACCAAATTCACATCCAAATTCAGTATCACTGATAACTAAGAAGTTGTCTCTCCTATACCTGGACTGAATTCCAATGGTTAATTCTTTGGCCCCGATGTCATCTAACTTGTGTAAACACTGGCACTGACTAAATTTCCAGAACTTCTGGTGACTCATCTTTTGACCTTTCAAAACTCAAAAACTTTTCATCTTAGCCTCCAAACTCCCCTCCCTAATATAAAAAAAAATGGTAAGGCAAAAAAAAAATAAGGCTCACAGATTCCAAGGTCTCCTCCATTGCAGTGGAATCTGAGCACCTTTTGAACAATTCCAGTTCCTCTAACTCCCCCTTTTTTAGCTATTTATATGTGGTCAATCATAGGAATTCCTAGTCCAATTAGCAGATTAAACTACAGTTAAAGAATGTCTATGCATGCTCCAAATCTCTCCAGGAGATTACCATTATAGGTCATTACAACCCTCCCAGAAACAGGTTCCCTACCCTCTTCCAGGTGAGGAATTATATCAACTGCACTCTTGTGTATTCTCTTAAAGTCCAGTTTAGGTGATAACCCCCAGTTACATCATTAAATATATATTAGTTAATATATAATTCAATGTTGAGTCTAGAATTTGTCGCGGGAATATAGATCTACCATTTGAGGAGAGCTCAGATATTATCTAATTCAGTCCCTCATTTCTCTTTCCAGAGAGATAACTTTGGTAAAAAGATACCAAATGACTTACACAGTCACACAGCTATCAAATAAGATAGTTAGGATTTAAAGTCAGATACTCTTCTGACTCCAGATTCAGAACACTTTTCACCACACTAAACTGTATCGATTATGGCTACTACCTTTTGCTTCATGAAATTTAAACCAATTCATAAACCCTTTATGTGCTACCACAAGAGACATATGCTGGTACAAAGAATGCTAGGTGTATACTCTGCCCTCTAGGAACTTACAATTAATTAAGCAGCCTATGCCATGTGTACAGAGACATAAGCTAGAGGTGGGAAAGTTCTCTGAGAAAAGGGAGGAAGGAAAGAAAACTTTCATTTGGAATAACCCCAAGAAACTAGAACTTTCCACAAACAACATTCCTAATACTCCTTATATTTTCCTTCTAGCAGTTATTAAGATTCCTTCTTCCCATTCCCTTGGGTTTTATTTTTATTACCTCTAGCATAGGGAATACCAAGTTTGTACATTTCATATGCTCTGAACACACTAATTTTACCTTAAATGAATTTTCTACTGCCTTTAATTTATAATTTGGACAAAAAAGAAAAAATGCACACGTCTATTCAAGAAATATTAACTGACATTTTTAGGATACATTGAGATTTGCAAATAATTTTATATAATGCATTTAATCCTTACAACAATACTCACAACAAATGAAATAAATATCATTTACATACTCATTTTGTTGGTGAAGATATTGACTCTCAAAATGGTGAAAGTGACTTATCCATGGTCGTTGCCTAGTGATTTATCTGAAGTGGGATTAGAATACTGATCTTCTGTATCCAAATCCAGTATCCTATTCTCTTTACTATACTGACTTCGGTAGAAATAAAAACATGCAGATCCATAAAACATTTCCAAAAGAGCAATTATCCACAAAGTCAAATTTCATTCAGAATATTCTAGAATAGGAAAATATCAGAGAAACTTAAAAGACCCCAAAGTATCTTGGATGGGTTATAAATATGCAAAAAAGCCCCCCAGGGGTAGCTAATAGATGGTTTAGTGGATATACAGCCAGATCTAGAGATGGGGGGATCTTAAGTTCAAATATGACCTAAGAGACTTCCTAGCTCTGTGACCCTGAGCAATTTATCCCAATTGAATAGCCCTTACTTACCATTCTGCCTTGAATCCAAAATTTATTATAATTTCTAAAACAGAAGATAACAGTTAAAAAATTTCCCAAATATTCCATTAATGAAGTTCTACTTAGATGTCTTGGGAATTTTATTACTTAACATCTTGCCAAAATAACATTATATAACTTTTAAAAATTCAGAGTTAATTATGAAGAGTTTTAAATATTGATATATCCTTTTGAAGACTAGAAGGTTGAGTCTTCTGATTTTTTTATAACTTTTTCTTTTCAGCTGATATAAATAGTCTATGATTCTAGGATTTTTAAATTGATTACCCATTTCTAAACAAAAAATTCAAAATATTTCAAGCTAAATATTACCAGAGGTCTACATATTGAAAAATAAGAATGCTTACTTGAAATAGTCAGTCTTTCTTCACCTCAATTGGCTTTGAAAGTTTCCTAGGAGAATTTAGAGCAGATGTGCATAATACCACATTTTCTTGATATATATGTATATGTGTATGTATATATATATGTACATATATATATATAGTTTTTTCCACATACATGAATATGTGAACATTAAAATCAGAAACCAATTAGAGAAACTCAAAGGAAATCTCCATGCCATTTATTGACATTATCCACTCTAATGCTTTTTAAAAATAACTTTTATGTCTTGCTTTTACATAATCAACAATTTCCAGTTTCCCTCTGCTACCTCCCCTCAGAAAGTCATCAATTATAATAAATATTTTTAAAAGAAGAAAAAAATAACATTTTAGTAAAATTAACCAACTTACATAAAAGGTTTGAAATTCTTAATGTTTTATAACAATAACTGCCCTTCATCTATGCAAAGAAGCATGGAAGTTAGTGGAGAGGAGAGAAAGTGACTTCTTATATTTCTTCTTTGGATCCAAATTTGCTCATTATAATTTATCTGTATTCAATTTTAATTCATTTTTTCTGTGTTTTAAATATATTGCTGTAATTATTGTGAATATCATTTTCTACACCTGCTTATTTCAGTTCATGTAAGATTTCTCATGATACTCTGTAATTGTCATTTCCATCTTTTCTTACAAAAAAATCATATTCCATTAGGTCAGCTAAGTGGTACGATGGATGGAGAGTAGGATCTGGTGTCAGGAATACCTGAATTCAAATCCAGTCTCAGACACTTACTAGCTATGTGGCCCTAGATGAGTCATTTAGGCCTATTTGCCTCAGTCTCCTTCTCTATAAAATTAGCTTGGGAAGAATATGGCAAACCACTCCAATAGCTTTACTAAGAAAACCCCAAATGGGGTCACAAAGAGTTGGATTTGACTGAAACAACTGAATAACAACAAATATTCCATTATATTCACTTACCAAAAACATTTTAGCCTTTTTTCAGTCAATGTGAATGTCTAATCCTGCTTTTTCTTTCTTGTTTTTATTTTTAAGTTTTAAAATTTTATCTTCATTTTCAAATATCTCTTCCCCCTATGCAATGACCCATCCCTTATGACAAAGAATAAAAATGAAGAGGAAAAATTACATTTAACAAAGATCACTAAAGAAATAGTCAGGAAACATCTAGAATTGTAAGTGATGAAAGCAAAGAGCTAGCACAAAATGATTTCAGGAAGAATAAGTCATGCATAAACTATTAATAGCTATATGAAAGATTGCTTCATCCAAATCCCTAATAATAAGAGAAGTATAAATGTAAATAGCTCTGTGTTTTACTTTATACCAAGAACATTTCCAATGATAACAAAAGCTAGAGGTAGTCAGAATCCAGAAGGGACTGCAAAAAGATAAACAGGCTTTTTTTGGTTGTTATTGCTCCACTGTTTGGGGAATGTTGAATTGGTATAGTCTTTCTGGAAAGCAATTTGGAACCATTCCCCCCTAAGTCACTAAACCACTATGCTAGTGATCCCATTGCTAGACATAGATGCCAAGAAGGTAAAAGAAAGAAACAAAAATATATGACCAAATATTTTCAGCAAGACTTTTTGTGGTAGAAAAGAACTGGAAACAAAATACATACCCATCAGTTGGGGAATGGATCAATGAATCATTATATAAGAATATGATGTTGTTTCATAATAAGAAACAATGATTATGAATAATCCAGGGAAGCATAGGAAGAATTATCTGAACCAATGTAGAATGAAGTGAGTAGAACCTGGGCAAGAGTGGGAAACACTGTATTTAAATTTTTTTTAAATCATATATGGTCCATATGTGGAAATAAGACACTTTTCAGTATATAGGGGAAAATGGAAATCCTGCCATTGGTCTACTGCTTTCTTCAGTGACCTGTATCCCAGTTATTGGTATTCACACTAGTAAGATCCAGCATCAGGCCCTAAGCCAGAGCCAATTCAGGTCTTGGAGAATGATCCCAGGGGTACCCAAGGTTCAAATCATTAAATATATTCCTTCACCTTGCCACAAAGCCAAGAGCCAGGTTATTGTACCCCAATAAAGGTGGCTTCAGAATTAACTAAAAACTATAGACTAATGGCCTTGACTTTGATTTTGGAGAAAATTCTAACAAAGATTTAATTTTATTGATATTTTGGGGTTTTATGCCAGCTTCATTTCTATAAATCCCCTTTCTCCTCTTGTAACCAGTGAGCTCTTTTTAACAAAGAATTAAAAAGTAGAATATAAAATCAGTTCAGCAAAATTAGCCAAGATATTAACCAAGTCTGACAGTATCAAACAATTGATCAGTGAGTTTTCATCAAGCACCAGGCTTGGTACTGTAAAGTTAAAAAGAAACAGCACATGCCATCAAAGAACTTACCTCCCATGTACATGCCCATATACATGTAAATAGAAAATAAATACAAAATAATTTGGGAGTGGGGCAGATATGAGAGGAAAATGTTTTTGTCTTCCATCTCTATGAAGAAGTAAAGAATAAATTTTTTTAAAAAGAAGAGCATTGCATTTTATTATCTCTAGTGTAAATATCTGTCATTATAATTATGTAGTATTCTCTCTTTGTTTTTCTTCCTTCTACTTTTTTTTGGTAAGATTATTGTTCATATTGCTTCCCTGTTTTTGCCTGAGACATTCTGCATCTTTTCCAGTCTCCCCTGGCTCCTCTAAGTTCTTCTTGTTCTTTCTCCTGAACCTTATAATGAAAGACATTTCTATTGAGTTCATGAACCATAATTAATTTAGCTATTCCCCAGTTGATGGTCATCAACTTTGTCTCCAATTCTTTGTTACTATAAAAAGTGGTAAATATTTTGAGGGATGTGGGACATTTCTGTCTTTGACCTCCTCTTCTGATGTACACAATCTCTAAGTCAAAGCATGTGGTCCAATCAGTCAGTGAATTAAGAATAATGTACTAAACTCTGCCAATGGGCCAGATATTCTGATCTTACAATGGTTCTCCTTTTCTACCTTGTCACAAAGAAAGGGAAAGGGCAAGCTCAGATACAGATTCTTCTAATTCATTTGATTCCCGGATTGTGGCATCCTAATTTGTTGCATGTCTTTTTTGACTTCCCATACATTCTTTAAACACCAGGCATATACCTGGTATTCAGATACCATATTCAGAAAGCCTTCCCCAATTTATTCTGTTGGAGCTGACCACTTCCCTTCAGGCAATACAGAGCACTTGCTTTTATAGCTATCAAATTCTTTTACCATATAATATATTATATTTGTATATCATGTATTAAAACTGTTTTATCCTTCGAAGAATATAAATTCCCTGAGGGCAAAGATCTAATCTTGTCTGATTTTTGCATCTTTCCCCAAATGTCTGGAAACAGTAACTATACAATGGAAGCTGAAATTGAATGTATTTGCTGAATTCTTTTATCATTTTTCACTTAGAATTTCTTAGAACATATATCCAGAAGTCTTTTTCAGTCCTTTTCTCTGTAACTATTCCCAAATGATCTTGTTTGTAATAATTGTTTTCATGGTTTCTATTCCATTTATATTTTGAGTTCTTTAAGATCTGGGAATATCTATTGCCTGTCTTTGCATTCTCAGCTCTTAGCACAGTGCCTGGCACAATATTTAATATAAATGGGGCCCTTAATAGGTGCTAGATGACTGTTTGATTGACAGGTATTAAACACTTTACACTGATCATTATGCTTTGCTCCAGGAGAGATGCAAAATATAAATATGGTCTTATCTATGTTGTGGCTTGACTACACATTTACATGTCTAGTTTCTGATGAGATTAATTTTAGTAATTGCTTCTTCTAAACACCTACACCTGAAATTAAAATAATGAAGAAAAGACAAACTAAAATAATTCCCTGGTGGAGCAGATGGGTTTGATTATCCCCAGCCATAGGCTATACGAAGCAACAGATTGCGTGACTTAAAAAAAAATCTTCAAATTAGAAAATTTATAACATCATGAATTGCAAGATGAAATCTATTTTCATGAGGAGGGAATTGTAGGCCAACCTGAGGCTGAGCTCTAGACTTCAGTCTCTAGACTGAGCTCTTTATACATGTAAATTCCTTTACAACTTTAAAATTAGGATTAACCATAAGTAATCCAGTGGGGCAAGTGACTGACTGGGTTGTTTTTTTTTTTCCATTGTACAATTAAGGTGACTTGTCTAAAACATGCCTTGAAAAATTTCTTGGCTGTCAAGTTTCATACCATTGTAGCTGGGGTAAAGACAAGGTGAAGAGGGAAGGGTTCAATGGCAGAGATTCACTTTTCTATTGCCCCAGGTGTACTAGAAGCTGCCTGTTTCTTGTAATCCCCTATCTCTGTGGCTGAGCCCTTCACTCCTCTTTGGCATACGCCATAGCAAGGTGTACCTTAGCATATGTACTTACATAACCCTTGCTCCTCAAAATGCTAACAGGCAATAAGAGAATCTAGGCCTGGGAGGTCCAGGTATCTGTGCTTAGTTTGAAAGAAGCCTTGAGGAGTGGGATAACGAAAGGGATAGAAGCCAGAAGTATTTTAGGGAGTAGCCTAGTTGGATGCATGCTTCAGTTCTGAATCAAATGTTAATTCAACAGTCTTAAAAAGTTCCTGTCTAGCAAAGGAAAGTAATAAATATTGGAGGGGATGTGGCAAAATTGGGACATTAATGCATTGCTGGTGGAGTTGTAAATTGATCCAACCATTCTGGATGTCAATTTGGAACTATGCTCAAAGGGCTTTAAAAGACTGCCTGCCATATAACTGCTGGGTTTGTACCCCAAAGAGATAATAAGGAAAAATATTTGTACAAAAATATTTATAGACACACTCTTTGTGTCGGCAAAAATTTGGAAAATGAGGGAATATCCTTTGATTGAGGAATGGCTGAAAAAATTGTGGTATCTATTGGTGATGATGGACTGCTCTACTAGGAGCAACACAATAATCCAGGACAATTCTGAGGGACTTATGAGAAAGAACGCTATCCACATCCAGATAAAAACTGTGGGTATAGAAACACAGAAGAAAAACAACTGTTTGATCACATGGGTTGTTGGGGATTCTAAATTGGGTATGTAGACTCTAATGATCAACCTAGTGCAAATATTAATAATATGGAAATTAATCAATGACATGTAAAATTCAGTGGAATTGCTCCTTGGCTAAGGGGGAGGAGGGGAGGGAAAGAACATGAATTATGTAACCATGGGAAATTTTTCTTAATTAATTAATTAATTGGAAAATTTCAAATTAAAAAAAAAGTACCTGTCTATATTGAGGTGGCTCTAACTCTAGGAATCTACTCAGAAGCCTTTGCCAAGCTCTTTTGGTGGGTAGGATGACCTATTGAATATCTAATGAATGCTAAGTACTCTGCTAGGCACTAGGGATGGAAAGGCAAAAATTAGAGTACTCATTCCCAAGGAACTTAGAGTCTACAGGGGAAGACAATACGTATAAATGAAAGTAAGCATAAACTAAATAGAAGTAACGTAATTTGAAGAAAAGATCCTATTAGATGAAGTCATCAGTAAAAGTTTCATGTAGGAAGTGATATTTGAGCTAAATATGTAAAAGTGCATCATCAGGTATTTATCTGTCCCCTAAGAGGGAGCAGCATGTACTGAATTGATGTTGGACTTCAAAAGGCACAAGGACCTAAATTTGACTTTTTCCTCTTGAATTTACTAAATATATGATGATTGCTAATTTGCTTGATCACTCTGACCTTTAGTTTCTTCATCTATAAAGTGAGGATTATGGTGGCCAAGTACCTTCCTCACAGCTCAAAAGAGATCACGTCCTAAAAGTGCTTTGTAAATTTAAGCAAAATGTGCATATTAGTTATTATTGTCTCCAGTTTTCACTCACTATTCACCTGCTTTCAGGACTGATGCATTATTTATCCCCTTCAGGACATCCATTCAATCATTCATTTATTCATTCTCTCTAGAAACTGCCTTTAATTTCCTGGATACAGTAAGGTACCCAAGAAGTTTCAGTAGATTCCTAATAACTCTAGAATAAAATAAAAACTTATCTGTTCAGCATTACTTCTCTCCCCATTCTGACTCAAATTTATCTTTCCATATATATTTTGAATTATCCCACTACCACACCTTTTAACCTTGCACTCTACATTTCAGTCATATGACCTCATAGTTCCCTCTTCCATCTACCAGATCAGTACCTTTTCAAAGGCCAGGTTCCATCACTGGAATGATTTCCTTCCTCAACTCTATATCTTGGAATTATTGTCTCTTTTAAAGTTTGAATTCCCAGAGTTTTACCTCTTACATGAGGCTTTTCTTAATTCCGCTCAATTCCAATTGTCACCACATTTTCCCACAAAATGACTCTAACTGTAAATCAATCAATCAATCTATCTATCTATCTATCTATCTATCTATCTATCTATCTATCTATCTATCTATATTTTATAAGGGCATGAGATTGCTCATTTTATAGTTCCAGTATCAGGAGTAAGTGGTACAAGTATCCTTTTATAGACTCATATGTAAATATTCTGCAAATCATGTTGAGTTAACAAAAAAAGTATGATATCCACCACTTTTCCAAATTAACCACCTGTGAGTTTATGAATTTTCTTCCCAGTTAGCTAAGTTCTGAACTCATAGTAAGTTTTTAATAATTACCTATCTATCTAACTATTTCTATTTATATCTATAGACATATAAATATATAAATATAAACTTATCTGTGTGAGAACTCATCCAGTATAAAGAACAGGAAGACAGGAAGATCTGGGTTCAATCTACCTCTGACACATACTAGCTTTAAGATCATGGGCATTATAATAAATCTCTCAGCATTTCAGTTAACTCTACAATTTCAAGTTGTAGAGTAGATACCTATCTGAATTGACAGATGGTCTTTCTTTAACGGGAGTTCCATATGCCAATGAAATGACAAGTTAAAAACAAAAACAAAAACAACACTGCAACCACCTCTAAACCAAATAGAATACAAAGTTCTTAGGCATTACTAAGAACTCTTGTATTTTTGTTTTCTGTTTGTATCCCCAGAACCTTAACACAGTGATTGACTTATTTGTTTGTTTTGTTTTTTTAATTTTAAACCCTTAACTTCTAGGTATTGACTTATAGATGGAAGATTGGTAAGGGTAGGCAATGGGGGTCAAGTGACTTGCCCAGGGTCACACAGCTGGGAAGTGTCTGAGGCCGGATTTGAACCTAGGACCTCCCGTCTCTAGGCCTGGCTCTCAATCCACTGAGCTACCCAGCTGCCCCCTGATTGACTTATAATAGGCATTTAACAAGGTGTTTTGTTGATTGGATGGGAAAAAAATCTCAAAGCTCCTTTTTTTAATCCTGTGGACATTTCTTTCAAGCTCTAACTACTTACATATCATGTATACTTGGTGATCTGAATAGTTAGGATTCATCATTCAAATCAAACTCATGATCTCTCATCCACTGAACACATTATTTCTCCTGAAAAACATTCTCCTTCTCTACCTTTGACATCTCTGTTTCTGTCCACAGCATCATCACCTGACTCCCACACTGGAACACTAAGACTCTCTTTGCCTATTCAATTGTACTCATATTTCTTATTCAATTATGAAGTTTTGCTGATTTTAATTCTGCAAAAATGTTCAAATCTGCCTTTCTATTTTATTATCAGTTTTGCTCATTTATTACTATCATCCTGGAATACTGTAATAGCCTTCTAAAAGGTCACCCTACCTCCTCTCCCTGCTCTTTCTACAATTCAGCCTTGGTTTCACTGATAGTCATAGTAATGTCCGTATGCATGTTATATCATGAATAAATATGATCAAACTTATTTTAAAATATCCTATTTGCTATCAATAGCACTCATTTACCTGGCCTGCCTTCAGTGTACTTTACAATAGGACACATCATTGCTTTTCTAGTCCTATTTTCTAATACTTTCTACCTTATATTCTACTCACCCAACTGTACTACTATGCACATTCACACACAGTATGCATTCTTGTATGAAAACAAACTTCTGTATGTACTCACATACAAACACAAATATATTGGCTTTGAAAACTGGAATAGTAAGACAAGAACAAGAAAAGAACAATGCAATAGAAACTAAGAAGAAAGACAGAATCCAAAAAGAATGGAAGGTTGATTCAACTTGATTGAATCCAACTAATATTTCTCCTTCTTTTTCTTTTTTTTTAAAACCCTTAACTTCGGTGTATTTGGCTCCTTGGTGGAAAAGTGGTAAGGGTGGGCAATGGGGGTCAAGTGACTTGCCCAAGGTCACACAGCTGGGAAGTGTCTGAGGCCGGATTTGAACCTAGGACCTCCCATCTCTAGGCCTGGCTCTCAGTCCACTGAGCTACCCAGCTGCCCCCTCTAATATTTATTTTTAACTTAATTATTTACACTTCAACAGAGATGAAGTGAGAATCCCAAAAACAGAAAGCTAGTCAATGGCAAACCAAAACAAGATACATCTTCTAATACCAAGTCCTATACAATTTATACTACCTCATTTTGCTTCCAGATTATATCCCTGACCAATAGGAAGGAAGGGGTTAAAATAACAGCTCTTACTCATGCTGACTGAATTATTATCTGCACCAAATAGAGACTCAATTTATGTCACCTCACAGTGGAATTTTTCATGCAACCAAACATAAACATGTTTGAGAACAAGTCTCTAAATAGATTTTAAAGGAATTTAGATATTTAATTTTCTTCTCACCCTTTCTAGAAATCAAATCTTCTTTTCAGGCTATTTAGTTAGGCAAAACTAGAAAGAGGACAAGCAGGTACATATTCTATTGCAAAATAGTCCTAATCCCAAGACTATGGAAGAATCCAAATCAAATTTTACAATAAGTGGTTTCTACTGTATATTGGAAAGGGGATTGAATCCACCACAGACCAAGAAATCCTCAAATGTGATTCAGTCCTGATTTTTATCTCTTGCATTCTCAATGTTGCCTTTAATTCAGGCTTTTATAGTTTGGGCCTTTTGTGTGAGTAGGTTGGAGTGGTTAGTTAATTTGTTGTCATCCTAATGAGACCAAAATACCATTTATTCTTGTAAAATGAAGTCTACAGCTCTTTAATGTTATATTTTATTTGCTAAAAGAGGAAGGACACTGGATTTGGATGGTGGGAGTTAGGATGCATTATAAACTTGTCCACAGTTAGAAAATTATGGACCCCACAGTGAAGGTTCATGTCACCTATCAGGGAGGTGTTTCAGAGGACTGAATGTTGGAACTGGAGTCAAGAACACTTGAGTTCAAATATGGTGTCAGATTCTTATTCGCTGTGCAATCCCAGGCAAATCATTTAACTTCTGTTTCAATTTCCTCACCTACAAAATGGAAATAATAATAGCACCTACATCCCAGGGTTGTTGTGACAATTAGCTAAGTTCTTTGTACTCATCTTAACGCACTGGCTGTCAGATTATTATTATTATTTCTTTTTTCTTTAATAGCAAAATAGATGGTCAATAGCATAAACTCCCTGGTAGGCAGAGAAATTATTTTTTTAATTTAAAATCATGCCAAGATATTATAAAATCTATGGTGATGGAATCTCCTTAAAGTAAAATATGTTCAAGAACAATCTAAAAAAGCAAACTAAGGCTTTTAAAACAAAGTGATTCAATGTTTTTCATTAGCATTGTTAACTTGTGACTACCCTCTCTGAACTGCTCCATATTGTAATCTGGCTTTTGCCACATTTATTCACCATGTACCTTCCAGACTGCCAGATTTTGACATCTGCTCTGATGCTGAACAACCAGGATCATAGATGCATGGATACAGGGCTGGCAGAAACTTCAATGGGCCATCTAGTGAACACTCTCATTTTACAAATGAGGACATTAAGACTACCCCTGTTTCCCCCAAGAAGTTGAAATATCCTTTCAGAAAATACAGAAAGGGTTGTGGTATACTCCCATCCTGATAGCTAATGAGACATTTTGATAGGTCTAGAGCCAAAGATAAGGTCAAAATGAAAACATATAGAGAAATTGAAGAGATCTGTACCCACTGTGCCAAGATACTAAAATATCTACAGTAACAGAATCTTCTTAAAGTAAAATAAGTTCAAGAACAATCTAAAAAAGCAAACAAAGACCTTTCAAATAAATACCAAAGTGACTCAACGTTTTTCATTAGCATCATACCTTTGGAAACCATCCTTTCACATCTCACTTATGATCTATCATAATATTTTCCTCTTGTTGGTGCTGCTGATACTGATTATCTTGATTTGTGATCTCAGTTAGAAAAGCTGGACAAGCCAAATATTTTTCCATATTAAAGAGGCTAAGTATGTAAAACCACTGTGTGAGGAAAATAGATTTTCTCATCCAAAGCACTGATGATAGACTTGGTTTCATAAAACAGCAAGGAATGTAATGACCTCTCAGCTGTCCTCCAATGTGAGAGATATAATCAAAATGCCCCTTTTTGTCTCCAGCAGAGCATTTATAAATGGTGACACCATTTAACATAAGCCTTGATGAAATGAGAAGCATTTGGAGATCCTTCCACTAAAATAGAAAGTTATGCTTCCAGGATTAAGTCTGCTTTTAATCTGAAATTTGAATTTTTTCTTTATATTTAAAAGGTACGTAAAAGGAATTTTGTAGAATTGCATATACTTATTAAAATTGTATAAATCATAAAATTAGAAATGAGTGTAATATCCAGACATTCTATTATGAGAGCTCAACATCCTTTCTATCTATCTTAGATACTTAGACAAGAGTTTCTTCCATATAGAACTTCAACTAACATAATAATAAATCAGATGTATAAAAGCTTAAAGCTTGCAAATCCTTAGAACTAGGTAATAAGTTATTATTATTCTCATTTTACAAATGAGGAAACAGGTGCACAGAAGTTAAGTAACTCGTCTAAAATCACTCAGATAACAAGTATCATATTTAGTAATCAAGCCGGCCTCCTGAATCTAAATTCAGTTCTTTCTTCCTTATACCAAGCTGTCTCTCATTTTGTATATAGAAAAATACCTCATTTAAAGTTTCAGCTTTTTGTTACATCTTATTTTACTATATAGCATTTTTCTGTGATTAAAAAGTTATGTTGAACTATTTAAGTATAAAGAAAATCTATTTACCCCGTCTTTGCTGTACATCTTTTCCTAAATGTTTCCCAGATGGCTAAGACTCAACATGTTCATTTGTTTTCTTCCTAAACCAATTCCCTTTATTAACTTCCTTATTTCTGTCAAAGCCTCCATTACGCTTCTTGTCCCTCAAATTTGTGATATTCAAATCATCCTCATTTAGCCAATGTTTAAGCAGAATATACCCCCAGGAAATGTCCATGGAATGTGTCTGGAATGACTATCCCCATGGAGCATGGACTGCTGTCCTGGCCACATCCAGTAAAACATGTTCTTAAATCCAATGGATTTGTCAATTTGAGATGATACAGCAAATCCTGGGTGTTCCCTTTGTCTCCCAACCCAACGAATGGGCTAAGTATTGAGACGATTGTCAAATCTGAGTCAAGTAGGACTGACCACTGAGATGGCATGAGTGGCTGGCTCAGAGGATATTAACAAGAAATTGACCATGGTCCCAGCTCTGCCTTCCTGTGACCCTTTAGGTAGCATCACGGAACTCTAAAACTCGACAAAGACGGAATAAAGGTCATGAATAAATAACATGAATCAATGACTGAAAAACCGAGTAATCAGTTCTAAATGCTTAATCCTGTTTTTGAGAGTACCTGACCTATTTGAGACATGTTTTTTAGTTTGGTTTCCTCTTCAAATTACCCTGTTAGTTCTAGAGAGGAGTTGAGTTCAGACCCCTCATTAGATTTTCTAAATATTTCAAAGAACCTTGGGTAAATTTCACCAATTCCCAAGGATTAGTCATAGTCTTCACATTTTGTTCCAAAGCTGAAGAAAGATAAGGCAAGTGGGAAAAGGCAAGCATCCCAGCTCCCCTGCCCTCTCACTGTGCCCAGTAAGACTATATTATTACACAATCAACAAAGTAACCTGGTTTAGATTTTTCACTTGAAAGGTGAGTAGTAATTTTCAGTTGAACTTAGTTTAAACCTAAATTCCTCTGAAGAGAGCCTCATATGTTCTCAGAACTCTTATAGGGACCAGGTTTCCCCACTGAAGGACGATGTTTGATTTTCATTTCTATATTGTCTTTGGGTTAGGAAAGTCTTTACAAACACCAAAGAAGGTGGTAACTGATGGGAATTTTGCAAAATTACACATGCTTATTAAAATGTATAACCATTAAGTTAGAAGTGAGTGTAATACCTAGGCCTTACATTAAGAGAGCTCAGTATCTTTTCTATCCAACTTTTTTTTAAATCCTTACCTTCCGTCTTAGAATCAATATTATATATTGGTTCTAAGGCAGAAAAGTGGTAAGGACTAAGCAATGGGGCTTAAGTGACTTGCCCAAGGTCACACAGCTAGGAAGTATCTGAGGACAGATTTAAATCCAGGACCTTCCATCTCTGGATTCACTGAGCTCTTAATTCACTGAGCCACCCAGCTGCCCCCTTTTCTATCCACCTTAGATGGAAAAATGTTCATTTTCAGTTTGTTTTTAACTAAGCTGTATGGACTTTCCTGAGGCTTTTCCTGTACAAGGCACAGGGGAAGGCAGTGAACATGAAAACATCTGAACATCCCCATGTTATTAGAGAAACTTACCAAATTTAAAATTGTGGACATCTTGTCTTTTCTGGTAAAATGTAAATTCCTTTAGGGTAAAAGTTGCTTGGATTTTGTCCTTTTATCCCCAGAACTCAGCACAGTGCCTGGTACATAATAGGCCCTTAGGAAATATTTGTTTTTTAATTGTTTAAAAGTCTGACCAAAGATCTCTACCCCTTATTCATTTACAAAAATGAATAATATGGAAACAAATTTCTCGTGATAATGCCTGTATAACCCAGATTGAATGGCTTGCCAGCTCTGGGCGTGGGGAGGGAAGAAGAGAGGGAGACAATTTAGATTATATAACTTTGGAAAACTTATGTGGAAATTTGTTAATAAATTTTTAAATGGTTTTTAAAAACCTCTACCTGTCTCTTGATTGACATATCATTTGCACATTTCCAAATTCAAAGAGAACTAAGAACTACTTTTTAAAAATTGTCTATGAACATAGTTATATTAACCTTCAGAACAGTGTATTGCTTGTATTCAAGAAATGGGATAAAAGATGGCATCCAGGGAATGTCTGATCTTAAAAGGTGGGCATGAGGGATGACATATGCATAGTCCAAATGCTGTACTTATTTCACCAGAATGTTAAAAGGCAGAATAAAGACAGAAAAACATTGAAGAGATTCTCTATGGAGGATTTCTGGTAGGGCATTAAAAGAATTTCACAGGATGAGAAGATACAAAGACATAGTGATCTGTATCCTTGGAGGGAGTAACCATGTCAAAAAGAGCACAGAGGCACTGAAGGTTGAAAACAGAGGGCAATTCCCAATTTTGTGCTTGGGAAACTAAATGCATAGAAGCTAAGGATTTTATAAGGATCACTAAGCATTTGCAAAGCCAAGATAGAAATACAATCACCCAACACTCACTCACTCTCTCTCTCTCTCTCTCTCTCTCTCTCTCTCCACTTACACACACACATATACACACACTATATACATATAATTATATATAATAGAACTTTTAAAAAATAATCTTCTGTTTCAAAATGAAGAAATACAAACAAGATGAAGAAGAGCCTTGACTTTATGTCAAATTAGGACAAGTTGAAGGGACCAGGCATTTTTTTTTTCATTTTGTTTGGTTTGGTTTTATAAGAGAAGACCCAGCAGAGATATGATATCGATGTTCAAGTATTTGGATGTCTCTCTTGAAGAAGACACATTCTCTGTATTCTGTTTTGTCCAAGGGAACAGAACTATGTAGATGCTTCAAATAGACAGATTTAAGTTTGAAGTAGGAGGGGGTGGAATAGGTTGCTCAAGGGTTTTCACTTCTTAGATGTGCTAAAACAGAAGCTAGACAACCATTTCTCCAAGGTAAGGATTCCTCCCATTTGTATACATCATGCTGCATGGCTACTGAAGTTCCTTCCAACTTTCAAATTCTATGAATTGGGGAAAGTGAATATAAAATATGCTTTATCTAACAAAGCTGGACATTTGGTACATGCACAGGCATCTAAATGATTTTTGAAGGAGGAAAAAAATCACTGATTTCTAGGAAATTCTTACACCAGAGCCAATTGTTGCCTTGGAAATAGTTTGTCATAAGTAGTTCCAGTACACAAAGTGAGAGTACATTACATTTGGACTAGATTTTTTTTTTATTTAAAAAAATTTTTTTAGAAAAATTTTCCATGGTTATATGATTCATGTTTTTACTTTCCCCTTTCCCCCCCTTTATCCCCCCCATATCCAATGCACATTTCCACTGGTTTTAACATGTTGGACTAGATTTTAGAGCTTCACAAACCTCTCTCCCTCTTGAAATGTAAAAAGAACCTAGCTAAACTTAGTTACACTCTCGTTTTACTGATGTGAGTTTCTAATAGGAAATGTCACTGAATCTAGGAGTTGCCTCTAGCTTTACCCTGGTATTTGGGAGGGAAAGCCAAGAAAAGCCCCAAACTGGCTTAATTCCATTAATAAAGTCCTTGCTCTGGTCTTCAGCTTTCCCAGAGAAACACTATGGCAGGATAAGTTGCAAATATATGGAAATGTGGTATAAACTATTTGACTATAATGGAATTAGATTTCCTTAGAGAAAGGTCATATGAGTTTATGTTGATCATGTGGTTATAACAGTCTATTATTGGGGGAATATTTTAAGAAAAGTGAAATACATACAAAATGTTCTTAAAGTGATGCTCTCTTGGCACAGGGCCCAGCACATACATAGTAAACAATTAAGAAATGCTTGTTGACTTGACTTGACTGGCAAACCTGGTAATCTCTGAAGAATTGAAAACTATGAGTGAGATAATGGTCATGGTATACCATTTGGTGACCATGTAATTAATTTGCAGAATATTTCCTAAGCTGACCAATACTCAAAAAGGTAGAGAGATCATTCAGTGACTATATGATTAGAAAAGGAGGTGGGCTAGCCACAGGACATGAGAAAGAGATCATAAATAAATAAGTTTGATATTCCACTAGCACACTTTGAATATAAGAAGACATAAAGGAAGACATCCAACTTGTTGGTTGGTCATCTGCAAAGGAATATGAAAGAACAATAGCAAAAATAACACAAGAAATCACAGATAACTTTCTACCTATACCAGTGGAGGATATATTTTCATAGAAGAAATAAATTATGGTTCCTCTCAAGTGAAATAATTATATTTTTCATGTAATTTTTTTATTATTTTATTTGGGGGTTGGTTTTACACGTATATTCTCTTACAGTAACGATCAATATGGAAATATTTTTTTGTTTTTTCCCTTTTTTATTTAGAATATTTTTCCATGGTTACATGATTCATGATCCCCATCCTGCTCTTTCCTCCCCCCTCCCAAAGCCAACAAGGAGTTCCACTGGGTTATACATGTATCATTGTTCAAAACCCATTTCCATGTTATGCATATTTGCAATAGAGTGATCTTTTAACATCAAAACCCTAATCATATCCCTATCGAACTATGTGTGAAAATATGTTTTGCATGATAATATATGCATAACCCAGATCAAATTTGCTTACTATTTCCAAGAGGAGGGAGGAAAAGGAAGGAAGGAGATCATTTGGATTTCATATTTTCAGAAAACATATGTTGAAAAATATTATTAAATATAATTGAAAAAATAAAATATATTTGACTAAAAGGGAAATCATTGTCCTAATAATAGTAATAATCTAATTAAAATGAAACTACAGTTTCAAAGTCCTAAATACTGTCTTGGAATGTATGAGCATATTCAGTAGAATATAAGCTTCTGGAGGTCAGGATATTTTCATTTTTGTCTTTGTCTCCCCAGTGCTTAGCACACAGGCTCTTAATAAATTTTATTGAACCAATGAAAAAATTTACTTACAAGGAGTTAATTTTCCTGTTCCTACTTGTCCATTTTTAGTTCCATTTTCTGTAAGTTAGAGAAATAGACAAAAACGAAAAGAATTGTAACTGAAGCCCTGGCTATTGAAATGGAAGAGGTCCCTCATACATAAGAATAGAATAACTGAGTAAACTCTTCCTTGTGTCCCCATTTTCCCTTTGATGTGCCATAAATAAAAAATGAACTGACAATCCTAAAATATGAAGACACCATATTGTTGTCACTCTGTATCCTGGCAAATCTGATCCCCCTCATGCTGTTAGAGCTGTTGAAACCTTTGAAGTTAGAAAATGCTACTGCGAGATCTTCCAGCAAGGGTAATTAAGACATAGTGTGGCAAATCAAAAGAGACATGCCACCTAGAGTCTACAGTCCCTTCCTAAAGAAAAAAAAAGGCAAAGGAGGGGCAGAGGAAAGGAAGCAAGCTGGGAGTCAGGATAATAAATCAATTGGTTCTGCCTTTCGGTAGGAAAAGACCTGCAACTTGTTATATTACAACTCAATCCATCTCATAGCCGAAGATCAATTTTTCTTTTTCTTCATGGTTTATGATCTTTGAATTTCTTTTTTCTTAAGACTAATTTTTCTTCCTCACCAGGGACGGGAATACCATTGCTTAGAGGGAATGGGGGGAAACTATCATTTGTCTTCTGAAGGGGGGGGGAGAATGGAAACATTTGGGGGCATACCATTCTTCTTCTTCCTCTTTAAANGGGCATACCATTCTTCTTCTTCCTCTTTAAAAAAAAAAGTTGTTGTCTCATAAATTTAAAACATGCTGTGCTTCTGGGGCTCTGTGCAAAGCTGAGCTGGCAAAATAGGATATAAAGGTTTATTAGGACAAATGGTGGAATAATGAGCAGTGAGGCCCAGGAACTTGGTTATTCCAGCTAGTTGGCTCCCATTACATGTCATCATATATTAAAAATTCTAACCAGGCAATATTTTTGTAGAGATGAATTGATCTACTCTTTAATTGGAAAGATACTGAAAACCCACTGCCTTCTTAATTTCTTTATAGTAAACTCAACTAGGTTCCCTAGCTCTTTTTCAGTTTAAAAGAAGTCATAGAATCCTGATAATGTTTGAAAGACCAAAAAAAAAAAAAAAAAGGACAATACAACATCTCAATACTAAATATAAAATCATAAATCTAAAGAGGTTGAGATCCTTAGCTGTGTTCCAAAATGTAGTGTGGCTGTTATCTTTATAGTCTCTTAAACTGCCCCTTGCATTTCATGTTATTGATAATTGATTAACTACTCAGGCTAATCTCAAGTGATCTAGAGCTGGAACAATGTTCAGAATGACTTTTAAAGTTGCTACTCCAGTGGTCAAATTTAAATACTCATGCAGTCTGTGATCTCATTAATTTGTGCATTCTTTCCAATAAGGAAGATTACAATCCAACCATGCCTCCCCATCCTGAATAACTCTTATCAGTCACCTTTTTTAATGTTGTAATAAGGAAGGTCAACCCAATGTGCTGAGGGCTTTCACTGAGTTTTCTAAACATTATAAAGATACCAGTGAAATTCATAGGCTATCCATCCATATGCCTTCATTTTCATTATGGTCCTCTCATCATGGATTTATTTCCTTTTGAAGAGCATATTTATTTTGTGACAACTTTTTCTCTAGTTCTTCACTAGTTTCTCAATTGTTATATATTATGTTATTCTCCAACCTACTATACCATCTCAGAATTAGACATAATTTGAAAAATCAATCCCAAATCCCCACAAGACATGGCATATGTAAAGGTTCATGTAATCACTTCTTAAAAATACAGAATGGTTTTCTCTCTAAAAGGTACCTATTTTCTCTTTTCAGAAGAAACTTAGTTAACTGAATTGGAAGTAAATGTCTTCTATTTAATAATTAAAATTTTGGTATGGAGATTAAGGAAACAATGTCCATAGAAATAAGTTCACTTTGTATAGTGAGATCAACTTAAGGTTAGCATCAAGTCAGCCTTAAAGTCAGCCAATTTTTTCTCATAAGTTCTTTTTTTTAATGTTTATATTATTATATTTTATTATTTATTATTTTATTAAATTATTAGATGCTTTTTACATATTATACTGTGGTTTTATATTTTTCCAGGTTACAAGTAGATACCATTTCAATAATTGCTTTTTTTTTTTTATAACCCTTGACTTCTGTGTATTGACTTATAGGTGGAAGAGTGGTAAGGGTAGGCATTGGGGGTCAAGTGACTTGCCCAGGGTCACACAGCTGGGAAGTGTCTGAGGCCGGATTTGAACCTAGGACCTCCCGTCTCTAGGCCTGGCTCTCAATCCACTGAGCTACCCAGCTGCCCCCCAATAATTGCTTTTTGACATTCTGAGATTCTTGTTCTCTTCCTCCTCTAACTCCTCCCTTCTCCCTGATATAGCAGGTAATATGATATAAGTTGTACATGAGATATCATACAATACATAATTTTTGTTTGACATGTCAAAGAGGACACATTTCTATTAGAGATAAAAATCATGGAGGAAATGAAGTGAGAAGGGTATGCCTCCTTCTATATTAAGACTCCATCAGTTCCTTCTATGACATTGGTCAACTTTTTTTGTCATAAGTCCCTTGAAATTGTCCTGGATCATAAGTTTTTTATAGGAAAGAGATGCACAGAAAAAAAGGATCGCCTCTATGACTCACAAAGGCCTCCCCAGTGTTATTGGAGGAGGAAACAGAAGAAAATACGAAAGGAACTGAGTTTCTGAGAATAAAAGTATATACAGAGGAAGCCATGGTCTAACATGTGGTCTTATGATTTTATATGTCATGTAATACTCAAGTGTGTTTAATCATGAAAGGGAGATGATTGAAGAATTCCAGGACTAGAATGAATTCCAGACCTACGATGTCTATATTTATTCAAATGTTGTATGTAGGGGAGCACCACATGTTTCTCTGGGGACACCTCACCAGGTACACTGAGACAGTTCTAAGGGGGTAGGAGCCCTTGCAATGTGTTGTGAGGAATAGATATAAGCTTCCCAGCCCAAAGGTTGACTAGAATCAGGTGGGGCCATACAAAAAAAAATTTAATGAAAAGAAAAAGAAAATCTATCTTGAAGGAAAAAAATTCTGAGGAGAGTACTTAAAAAGGAGTAAGGGGAACATGTGTTTTGAATAAAAAGTGAAAAGCTTTAGTCAGGGTGGGTTATACAGCAAGATGTCCAGTGGCTGGAAGATAAAAACATAGGCTAATCTGCCTCAAACAGAGAACACAGAATGAAGTATAATAAAGAATAAGTGAAATCTTATTTAGACACAAAACCCAAGAAATCTTCCAAGCTGAAAATTTTATAGGATCGTTAATTCAAGAAGTCAATAACAAATCAAAAAATATGTAAGTACCTACTATGTGCTAGGTATTTTGCCAATCACTGAAAATGCAAAGAAAGGGGAATTAAAAAAAAAAAGACCCTGCTCTCAAGAAGAGCTGAAAGGAACTTTAGAGGATGTTGATTCAAAGCTTTTATTTTATAGATGAGAAAATTGAGTCACACACACAGGAGTGGAAGTATTGGACTAAGAGCATGTATAATGATCACAAATAGTCAATGGTATAGTTAGTGTTCCAATTTGGGTCCTTCTGCTCCAGGTTCTCTGATACTGTCTCCTCTGACTAGTTTGGTCTCTCTCAAGGTTTTCTTACGGTAGCTATCCCCAGGACAATAGATGTTTCTTCTACAAACTAGTTCCTTGATTCAGTCCATTCCAATTCCTACAAAGATTCGACTTTAGAGTCATTTTTCTTTTTCTTTTCTCTTTCACTTTTATTTCCATTTCCAGGACAAGGATAGCTCCCTGAATCTCTGAAGTTGGAAGTTTTTTTCTGTTTGTGCCCTTACTCCTGCTCACCCTTTCTCCCCTCTCCCCATTCTATCCTCCATTCTATATCCCTGTCTCTTTCTACACCCCCCCTAGCACTCACTCACTCACTCTCTCTCTCTCTCTCTCTCTCTCTCTCTCTCTCTCT
>NC_058132.1:617707864-617745934 GCF_016433145.1 Gracilinanus agilis | reverse complement strand
GAGAGAGAGAGAGAGAGACAGAGACAGAGACAGAGACAGAGACAGAGACAGAGACAGAGAGACAGAGAGAGAGAGACAGAGAGACAGGGACAGAGACAGAGAGAGGGAGAGAGATTTGTAAATGACTCTACAGGAACAAAAATATGTAAGGTTACATTTCATTAGTGCATGTGAACAGTGTAACTGCCAAATGTCTTCTGTCTCAGTCTTCAAAGTGGTGCTAGATTTCTTTCTTCAAGATAAAGGCTACTTACTATCTGCAAAATGATAGTATTACTGTGAGTCAGCAGCTCTTGGAAGGGGAAGCTGCTGACTAAAATGCAAGAGGGAATTCTGACATCTTTAGAGGGGTAAAAAATTGAAAAGGGTCTAATTTAAAAGATTCCCTATCAGGGGAGTTTCCTGATCAAAGTGTTTTCTGGAGTGGACAATTCTTCCAGTATAGAGGAGTGAAGAAAGTAGCATTCACAGGATTGTGTGGTTGGGCTACTATGAAACTGGGCTTCTAAATCTGCCAAGATTAACACAAGATGAGAGGCAGCCGTCAGGAGAGAATAAGGGGCCATATTAGAATCAGGAAGACCTGTGTCTAGTTTCTGATACATACTAGCTGTGAGACCATCATCAAGTCACAATTACTCAGTGCCTTCAGGCAAATCTTTAAAACCACTGGAGATACAGATTGACATGGGTAGCAAATAGATTGACAGTCATCTACTGAGTGCTTCTATCCAGGAGTTGTGTTATGTGGGAGATTCAAAGACAAAAAATGAAGCAGATCCTCAAGGGACTTGCATCCTGTTGGGATCTGAGATTGGTAGAGGGAGCTTCCTAGAGTGATGAAATATTAGGTCAGGAATAAAAAAAAAAGATTCACTCAAGATTTAACTTTAGAACTCATAGCCTTTTATCTCCATATCAAGCAAGCCCAAGAGATTTGCCAAAATAGAATTCTAAAGTAGGAAGGAGAAAAGAGAACTGAAGAATTATGCATTTGTAATATCTTTACCCACTAGCAAAAGGAACACATTTTCATCTACACACATCACTAACAGAGATCTCAGGTTATTAAAGGTGAAAAGAACTAATAGTTTCTGGAATGGTGCTCTGGGGATGCTTATTTGCATAATGAAGTAACTACATGGTAACACACCTCAGCACTTCTTTCGGATCAGCTACTTGTCGCTGGGTACAATATTTTCATGTACTAACTAAATTACCTTGTATGAGAATTACTCATGGCTGCTTCCAAAAGTGTTTGCCAATAATTCATGGCCAGTGTAGGCTTACCAACAAATCTATTTGAGGGGAGATTTATGCTTTAATTAGTCTTTCCAAAATTTAAAAATTAATACATGAATAAAGATAACTATGGATAGATATTTACAAACTGAAGTAGGTCAACTGGCACCCCAGCACTCAAATCAAGGCCACCAAATGGCCTCTAGATACAGGATAGCAGACCTGTCTACTATATAAGAAGGATATTTGTGACCAAAGCCGGACCCCACATGCTAGTGAATCATCTCTTTGGCCACAATCTGTTTTATCACCTATTCTAGGGATTAGTAATCTTCCAGGAGTAGCTTGCCAAGTATTCCTTTATTTACTTTCATTTAAAGTTTTGTTTATCATAATAAAAGCCGCTTCCTTTTCCCATTCACCTTTCTCAATTGTAGTTATATTAATGGCCATGACGATAATAATAGATGGCATTTCTGTAGTTCTTTAGCATTTCCAAAATGCTTTATTGATATTATCTCTGTGATTCTCACAAGAACCCTGCTGAGAGGTGGGTACTATTATTATTCCAATTTTACTGATAAAGAAATCAAGTCTCAGAAAAGTTACTTGACCAGAGTCATATAGCTAATAAGGACTGAGGCATAATTTAAACTCCCTAATTCCAATTTAACATTCCAAATACTAAATGGAATGTAGAGGAAAAGGATACTACGTCATCCCTGATGCCCATTGTACCTCCACATCTTAGTAGTTTTAAACTCTTCATCTATAAAATTAGGGGATTAGTCTAGAATGGTCTCTCAGTTCTCTTCTAGCTTTAGATTCCAGGGCTAGACACATTTTGACCAATTGGTTTCCTTATTGTAGGATATCTTCCTCCCATTACTTCCCTTTTCTAGAATAGGGTAGGTATTTATCACATTCATCTTCAGAGCCCTTTGAGAGTATCACATAGCTATCTTTAAACTTGGAGTAATAAACCATCTTTATGAGAAAATTAAACCAAAAATATAATTCAACAAACCTTTATTAAACATGTACTATGTACATATCACTCTGCTTGGCAATGAGTACATGTTCAAATTCTTAAATGGATCAATTATCTCACGTGTATACAAATCAGAACACAACTATGCCTCTTTATCCTTCCCAACTTTTGCCTACGTCATCCTACCTAGTTGACCAAGGAGAAATATCTTCTATTTCTCTTAATTTCATAAAAATACCAATGGTGTAAATGGGCTATCCATCAGTCATCTTTCACTCTTGCCATGTGACCTTTCTTCATATTCCAGCATTAATTTCCTTTTAGACACCCTTTGCATCACTTCTTCATAAATCATTTGTAATGTGCTTCAGTCATCTCATTCCTATCACATTCTTCTCCGCTATATTTTAAGTGATTCTCATTTTCAGTTCTTTGGAACATATAGTGTACCTATTACTCATATACAACCACATAAGATAATACTTTTTTTTTTTTAAAATTGAGCCTTTATTTTAAAAAGTACTTTTGATTGGTTATTATAATTTTGTAATTTCTAAAAGATAATTTAATCTGCTTTCCTCCTGTTGAATTCAAGACCATTTACAGTATCTGTCCAAGACTGAAATGCTGATAGATGAATTTCATAGATTGCTCACAACTGCCTGGACAATTAAAATAAGGAATTCTGTTTTAATTTTTTCCTTTGTCAGAAAAAATCTTTGGAATCTCTCAGATAGATGTTCAATAGGGTTTCAGGATTAAGTGTCATCAGCAAAATGTTAGCCATAAAATAGAAGCATCTACTAGAGAATATTATCTTACATTACATAACATGGATATTGTACTGGATCTCCTATATGACTGGTAGAACAACTTTGGTTGTTATATGTCACCTTGTTTTACACCTTGCTTGATATTAACAATGAGAGTATGATCAAATATGGTTATCTCTATTGTTCTGTCAAAGAATTGTGTACTATTTGTAGATGCCGGGGGAGACACCTTGTGGGAGGAGAGCCTTTAAGGTGACATTTTTCTCTATATAAGTGAACACTTTTTTTATAGTTAACAAACAATAATCACAGTAGGCTCTTGTATTTTCTACATCAGTTTTAAGATGGTAAGTATTCAGTCTACTGTGAAATATAGCTTGTGAAAGTCAGTCTGTTCCTTTCTAATATTGTCATTAAGGATGCCCTTGATGCGTGTGCATATTCTCATAAAATGTTATAAAGATAGAGAAGTTAGCATATTAATGGGTACTTATTGATGTTCTCCTCTTCACCTTCTTTTGATGTTGTTTTTCCCCCTTGTCTTTGATATCTTCCTCTCCTTCAGATACTTTGAGAATCAGTCCTTAAATGATGTCAGTATTGAATCACCTCACGCATGGATCTCCCCAGTGTATCCTTGGTCAATTGCAATTGTTTTGTTTTGTTTTTATCATTGTTTTCTGCAGTACTTTCTCTACTCCTATATGCACAGTCAGAACTCTATTAGTAGAGCCCTGGTATGATGGCTCTACTCTCTTTGATGAGGAAGAGTTTTCGGAAAAAGCATTTCTTACTTTCTTGATAAAAATATTGAACTGTTATTTTCAAGTTAAAATGTGATGTTTGTTATTGGTGATTTTGAAAAGTTTATTATAAAAACACAAAGATCTCCATCTTTTGTTTGTTTGTTTTTTTTATTTTTCTTCCTTCTAGTTTTATTGTTCTAAACCGTTAATACGACTTTGCTTAATTGGTTCACCCGCTAAGCTTTTGTTGTTGTTGTTGTTGTTTAATTGGCTTTATCCTCTATTGCATTTACCATCTTATGAGATGATACTTCTAGTAGTTTTTTATCATCCTTCACCATTGTATTTTAAAAATTAGTATTCTAAATGGTTTTCCACTTTGATGCATATCACTCTTTATAGAGAGAAGGGCAATTTTTGCTAAGGTACCAAAGCATCCTCTCTAGCATATTCCCTCAACTTGCATTCATACTCCTAGAATGCGTCTATCTTGGAATCTAATGTAGAACTGCCTTTCTAGAAACAGGGTTTAAAATTATGCCTCCTGATTTGCCTTCCCAAAATTATTAAATCAAGTTACTGTAACATTAACTCACCCAGGTGTGTTTTATGCACAATGTTCAGAAATCTGTAGATTATGAGCCCCAACCAGTATGATTCCTTTTAAATTCAGTGAGTAGAAATATTTTGTTCTTAAGAAAGGCATTTACTAATAATAGTAAAAAGTAGCTATAAGACAATCTTCCTACACACAAAACTGAGGAGTATTCTCTCACTTTTATACACAGTATCAGTGAGTTATAGTAGACAAAAATTTTAAATAAAAGAGTATACATGTAGGGAACATCTGGCAAATCAACTGAACTCTAGCAATACAGGGCTCCTTAATATTCCTAGGTTTGGACATTAACCCAATTCTTTTAACTACTACAGCTACCTTTCCCTAGAAACTTTTGGAGCTTTTAAATCATTTCTTTTTCTACTAGCAAAATCATAATTTTAATTTTAATGTATTTTGTTTTATTTTTGCAAAATTATATCACTTTGAAGGTAAAGATGATTCATCATGGTTCTCCTCAAAGAACCATTTACATTGCTGCATACATAATAGCAAAAGGTCACATTGTATATAAAGATTTTCTCTTCACAATGTATTTTTCTTCACAACAACCGTCTGAAATAGGTTGCACAAGTATCATTATCCCCATTTTTCTGATGAAGAAACTGAGCAGCCTAACTGTATTAACATGTTACAGTACACAAACATAATTAATGTTGGAGTCATTGCTTAAATCTGAGGTTTTGATTCCTAGTCCAGCAAACTCTGAGTTACATTGCAAGTGCCTCAAAAAAATCTTGAAGAAGCAAATGATTAAATAAAAGAATTAAAATTTTATTTTCTTTTGTCCCAACTTCTCATCTGATGGTCTTCACTACAAATTTTTGCTTAGCATTTAACTATTCTGGAGTCTCTTCCACCTTAATTAGGTTAGGCTTTCCATCCCTACTCTTACCCTATAGAAGGCTTTGCAAACTTTAATGCACTATTTAACATCAGTCATTATTAATAATACTGATCAATGGTAATAATAATAATGATGATGATGATGTTTATATCCAGATTCTGTCTTTCTCATTGAGTTCTAGCTTGCAAAAGTAACATTCTTGAAAAAAGCGTCCCCTCTCTGTGTTGATGAACTGTAATAGAATTTATTCCTTTAATTCATTTTTCATCTTTCTTTCTATAATCCTATGACTTATGAAAACTAAGTCTTTTATGTGTGCTAGTCAGTGGAAGCGTATGTCCATTTATTCAAAGAATAAAATTACCCAGAGTAGCAAGTCTAATTACTGAAATCAAGGAACTTTGTTTCAGTTTGTATTCTTTGTTTGGAACAATCTTTGCTGTTGTTCAGTCATTCCAGTCAAGGACATCTCTTCATGACCCCATTTGGGATTTTATCGACAAAGATCGTAGAGTGGTTTGCCATTTCCTAGCTTGTTTTATAGATGGGGAAATTGAAGGAAATAGAGTTAAGTGACTTGCCCACTGTCACACAGATAAGAAATGTCTAAGGGCAGATTTGAATGCAGTTATTCCTGATTCTGAGCCTGACACTCTATCTACTGAGCCACCTAGTTGCATATACACCAAAGTAAATATGAACATTAACCATTCATGTAGGGGGGATGGATACCTTTTGTTAAAGGTTAGACTATGGCTTCCTAGACCATCAAATTCTCCATTTAGCCTTTCCAATTCTTCAGTTCTGTGAGGAAAATAATGCTGTCAAGTCTATTGCAGGCTTTTCCTTCTCTTTCTTATTTGGGTAGAGTTCAGTAACATAATGCATAAAACAAATGTTTTGAGAATTTGATTTAAGGTAACGCGAGCAAAGTGGTTGCTGTAATGCAATCTGACTTGGATACTTTCTTGGCTGCTAAAGTACCTCCACAAAAAAAAAATCACTCAATGGTATGAGATCCAGAAATCATAAGGAAAGGATCCATTTAGGATAAAGCACAAGAAACTGATCACATCTAGCTCTGGGCTACCAAAGTCATCATCATCAAGTTAATCTGATACTTTCAGTCAATCTGATAAATTGACTACACCATTAATTTAATGAAGTAAATACAACATACTGAGCAGCTGCCCCAACAGCTGAAGTTCCCAAAGAGCAATGATCAAGTCATTTCAACTGAGGAGTTAATTATATTCTTTCTTTTCTGACTTATAAGTTCACTGGAATTATTTTTTCTGGACCTGTTTGACTAGTTGGTGGTCTGTGGGTTATATCCAAATCATCAGATGAAGCGTTGAGTTCAAATCTTGCCTCAGACACATAACTATCTGCGTAATCCTGGAAAAATCATTTAACATCTCTATGACTCAATCATCACCATAAAATGGAGGTACTACCTCCCAACGTTGTTGGAAGCATCAATTGGGATAATGTCTACAAAGTACTTTGTACATATTAAGGTACTATATAAATGCTTATCATGGTTATAATTTTGGGCACACTGGACAAGATGCCTCAGGACTGACAAAGAATCCTAAATTGCCCATCTAGAATTATTTCTAGTTTATATCACCTTCTTTTCCAGAAATCCTAGGAAGTAAAGAGTTTGCTTTCAACAAAAATAAAAATAAAGCCTCTGAGCTCCAAACTTTTTTTTTTTACTGTTAAACTCTTGCCATCTCTTTCTAGACATGAAAACAAACATGTAATACTGGAATGATTTTTTTTTCCAAAAATGGGTTGCTCCTTGACAACCCTTATTTTTAGTCCAAAGTTCTTCCAGTGAATATGGTTGTGATTAGGGAATCCCACAGTCTCCAAAGGGTCAGAACTGCAAAAGACTCAAAGGGCAGTGGAGAGCTCTTTGATGGGTGTAATCAGACTATGGTCTATTACCCAAGATGACTTTCATTCAAGAAGTGGCATCAAATATATCATCCAGGAATGGTATAATCAGAAAAGGAATTGACCAGTCAGTGTAGTGAGAACAAGTAATAATAGATGGACAGTCAACTGAGTGCTTCGCTACCACCCCCAGAATTTTAAAAGAATGAGTGCACAGCCACCAGAATGCTAGGCAGAGCTTTTGTTGATTATTTCAGGGAGAACATGTAAAATAATCCACCAAACAGCAGGTAATTAATAAATATTTATTGACTGAGGGATAGCTCTGTTGATTGCTAGGTATCTTCATATAGTTGAAAAATCCTAGGGTATGGAGCCACAAAATCTGAGTTAAAATCTAAGCTCTGTCACCTACTGGCTATATAATCTTGGGCAAGTCACTGACCTCTGTGGGCTTTCTTTATCCATACCATGAAAAGATTTGATCCATTTGGTATGTTGGAGGGAGTATTCACACAAGTGAAATCATGGATGCTTTAAAGTATTTAATTACAATAGATGTAAATGACATCTATTAAAAAAAAATCTTAACAACAAATTCAACAGTATTTCTCCATGAATTATGGACAGGGAAAATTCTGGACAACATACTGAAAGTTTCACAAAATACATCTGGAGCAAGCAAAATGAGGAAAACCCTCAAAAATGGATTTTTAAATGCAAATCTATTTGGGTAAGTGACCTGGAACTCAGTTAGGTAAATGAGGGGTGAAGAAAGAAGGAATTTAACTTGAGTATATCAGCCAAGGGTGAGAGATAGAGGAGGGTGGGATAGGTGCTTCTATTCTTCTGAAAGTGCAGTCAGACTCTCTTAAATTTTGGCACCCTGGCCCATATCCTTGACAAACCACTCCCAGTTACAGGTCTTCCACCAGACTCTGAAGTTATTTCATGACACGGGTAGGAATAATGCCCAGAATTTCCTTCTCTTCAGATCTAACTCCCACATTCCTTCAAGGTCCAACTCAAGTTACATTTCTTTCATAAAGCCTTTCCTGACTGCATAGACCTCTTTAGCCAGACCCATATTCCAATCTGCTAAAGTATGAATTGTCTGTACTAAGCATGTGTTTATTTATATCTTTTGTGACCTTTAACCTCAACCAAATTTCAGCCATCATAGTCAGGGACCTTGGCTTATATCACTTCATTTTCCCAGGACCTGCCACAGTGTTCTTCACATTTTAATTGCTCACAGAATATATCAGCTCTTTCTTTCTCTCACCCTCAACCTCTTCTGATGAAGGATAAGTTTAAGAACAATGCCACCCACAACAAATCATAAAAATGGCAGAGAAATGGCATCAAGAATCCTAGGCCACCAAAATATGAATCTCTGAAAGCAGTTGACCTCAAGTTTTTGAGAAATACGGGCTTTGCCAAGAAATACAAGAAAGGCCTAAAGAAGATGAAGGGTACTAATATCAAATCCATGAAGGTCTCTGAGGATAGTCTAGCAAGGCTCTAAACACCAAGACCTTCGAGGTTCAGTTCCTTACTCTCAAGGTCCCTAAGTCAAATGCCTACTGCACTGGCTCCAAAATGGCCATTAAGCATCTAGGTCCCAGGATCATAAAGTCCAACTCTGAAATTAACCCCAAGGTTGCCAGAACCACTAACCTCAAGTCTGCCACCAAACCACAAAGTCTGACACCAAGATCTCCAGGCCACTGTAGCCAAGGTTACTAAATCTGATTCATGAAACCTAGTAATTCAAACACTCCCAAGTCTACTAATTCCAAGGCTGCTAAACTTATCACCCCCAACCTTTCTGAGTCTGATGACCCTAAGGCAGCCAAACGTGATGTTAGGGCTAAGATTATTAATCCCAAACCTTCAAAACAGATGCTTCTAAACAGATGGTCTTGTTTAGACCCTAAATCACTATTTTTTCTCTCAGCCAGAATATGATTATCCACTATTTTGTACAAATAAAGGAAATGGTGAGTCATAAGAAGAAAAACAAATAAATATTTGATGCTATCTTTTTTCTCTCTCTGAGAGAAGAGGATACCTGTTACTTTTCCCTTCCACCAGAAAGTTTAAAGATAAAATCACATTGTACTGAATGGGAAATGAACTAAAATGACCTGCTTCCCTCAGGCATATTTAATATGGAGAATATCAATCTGGAAGTTCTGGGAGAACTCAGCCTGAGAAATAAAAAGGGACTGTAAGATTTGGGCCAGGCTGACTCAGCAAGATCTGGATGAGAAAATGAGCAACTAAGCAGGGATATGGCCTAGTTCCCAGCATATTTATTATATGTGGGCCCAGAATTAACTGTGATACCACAGTAATTTCATCATTTTTCTTTCTGGTGTCATTCGATTCCCCCTGAATACATTCCCCTGTAGTGCAGAGTCATGAATCCCTTTTTAAACAAAAAGCTGAGAAAGCCTGGATTCTAGGTTTCTTTGAGGAAGGAAGAAACTGGGAAAAGATGCCAAGGCTTTCCCCAGGAACATTGACAGTTAAAAAAACTATACCCTTGAAAGAGGGCACTAGTGTGCACCTGTGCTTTCTGGTAGGGAAAAAATAGTAGGAAGGATGGAATGTCTTTGTGTATGTGCATGTTGGGGAGAGGGAGGGAGAGAGGGAAAAAGAGAGAGAGAGAGAGAGAGAGAGAGAGAGAGAGAGAGAGAGGGGGGGGGAAAGAGGGAGAGAGACAGGGAAAGAGAGAAAAAAGGATGGAGGGAAGGAGAGAGGGAGACAAAGAATATATACAGTAATCTCAACATCTCAGAATAAAAGGTTCACAAAATGCCTTTTAAGTATTATGGAGTAGTGTTCTTTGATTTCAGAGGGAAGTTGGAAAAGGGGCATAAATCCTTAGGTACCTTATCCCCTAAGTGTAGTTAGGAGCCACACCTGGGTGTCCATGGGGCACTACTGCCCACAGTGCCTAGATTCACAGATCCAAGTATGTGACAGGGCCAGTCATTAATTCTGTTGAACCCTCTCCCCTTCATGTAAATATACTGTGCTGCCTGTTCTCTGACATTTTTCAGAAATGTTTTTTAAATGCTTTGGGGGAAGCTTTTCAAGTTGGTAGATACATATGGCGAAAGACAACAAAGACATGAGTCTGTTCACACTAGACAGAAGCCAGGTTGGAGAAGGGTGGAGTATGCTGTCCTCTTCTCTCCAGCTTCAGAAAAAAAATAAAGAATATTCTCACCCCAGACTGAGAACAAATAACATGTGTATGAAACATTGCTCAATATGTAGAAAAAAATTTTCTCAGCACACCTTAGAAATGAATTGTTAAAGAGTGGTAGTAATGTGCAGTGGCCAGAGAGCTTGTGGGACAGGAAGTCCTGGATTCTGGTCCTACCTTTAGCATCCATTGACTATGTTCACTTAACCTCTCAGCATAGTGAGCAAGATCACAAGCTGCAAAACAAGTATAATCTGCCCTGAAAGAAGGGATTTCCTCAATGGGAACTCCTTTGCCAATTAAATCACAGGACTCCTCATCCCAAAAACTATCCTGGGAGGTCGTTGACATAATAATAGAAAGAGGCAAAAAAGTAATAGGCGATTAATATTCTAAAGGTATTCATACTCTTTAAAAAGTAGGGGATGGTTTTTTCATTGAACTGGACATTGAGCAAAGGTTGGCAGGAAACCATTTTGGGCAATGTGACTTCCTATATCTCTCTAGGTCAGAGAGTCAGAAAGCATTTATTATGCACTTCTATATGTATTTGGCATTGTGATAAACACTGAAGATACATAGAAAGGGTAGTAGAGGATTCTCCCCTGACCTCATTATAACGATGTCTTGATAGAGGAGCTACTCATCCAATTGAAGACATAACATCCAACAGGGAGCAGAAATGCATTTTGACTATGGAAACACAGACTTGAAGAACAGTAGCGCTTCAGAATAAACAGATTCAAGGATCATGACCTCTGCAGCAGCCAAGAGAGTTGGCCTCAAATTCAAGAAAGAACTAACCTTTGTAATAGAGTTGAGCTGTAAGAGAGAAGCAGACCCAAGTTGCTCATTGAGTAAGAACTCCATCCGTTCCTCAATAGAGATCCTGACTCTAGCAGGGAACAAAATGTCAACATCATGAGAAGAAAAAGCCCTTAAGTACTAGACATAAGAAATCTTAGCCACATGTGTGCCACTCAGCACTGCCTCAGTATTAGACTATGCTAATTTTGTGCCAGTACTCCCCACAGATGATGGGCATATTTACTAAAGAGTACATTCCATCTCTATAGGGGAATATTTGCAGTTACTATTCTTATGCCATCTTAATGTAATAGTTTGTCCCTTTTAAAATTTGGCACATTCTCAGGATACAAAGGGCAAATAACAGAAATAATGAGATATACGGGTAAGTCTCATTGAGACTGCATTTACACTCTCTAAAAATTAGTCCTTTTTATATTTGAATGGATGATTTTATATCTAGTAAGATGTAAAGTTTTAAGGAGATCTTTTACACATGATAAGGCCATGAAAGCAAACTCAGCAACTAGCAATGAACATTAGTGTATAGATTGACTATCCTTATGGATGTAAGAAGGTAAAGAAGCAAAACTAATTTATAATTTTATTAGCCCCCATCTCTAACTACTAACTCATTTCTTAGGTAGGTGTCTTATATAAGCATTTCCTCTGTTCTATTAAGTTGTAACAAAAGAATCTCTAATTTTCTATTTGTTTTTTACCATCATTATTATTATTTTAGCTCCAAGCCCCCAGTCAGAGACAGTACTCTGGCAAAACACCTCAGTTCTAAGATTCACTTTTTTCTGGGAATATTATTCTTTCCATTGGTTTCTCTTTTTAAAAAACTCTTACCTTCTGTCTTAGAATCAATACTGTGTTTTGGTTCTAAGGCAGAAGATCAGTAAGGGATAGGCAATTGGGGGTAAGGGAACTTACCTAGGGTCACACAAGTAGGAAGTGTCAAATTCCAGACATGAACCCAGGACCTACTATCTCTAATCCTTGCTCTCAATCCACTGAGCCACCTAGCTATCTGCCATTGGTTTTTCTTATTTCCAATTTATTTCCAATAAATACTTTCAAACAAGTACCTCCTTGTGTTTAATACAACTTATAAGACAAAATAAACATCAATAAAGAAATGAAAGTTTAAAAAAATTTCTTTGTCCTCAGAGCAGAAAAATAAGACTTTTGCTGCCCTCAAAGGACTTCCAGGAAAGAAAAAAAAAGCATAGAATTACTGTGGGATTCATAATCCAGGACAGTTCCATCAACACAGGATCTAGCTAACATTTCTAACTCCAGATTAGTCTAAACAGTCTCTCTTCCAGAGGTTTTTCCCCTGCTTCTGATCTTGTCTAGAGCTTAATCCTTTCTGAGTTTCCATCTAGCCTTAGCCATTCAAACCACCCTCAATCAGAAGCAGTAATCTCTATTATCTTCCCTTTTGACTCAACCACAATCCTTAGCACGGATATTGTTATGCTTTTTTTTTTCCAGAAAAAAAAAAGAAAAGAAAGATTGTTCCTATAAGACTAGAAGAAGCATCCTTATTTCTCTTTTAAGTTATAGGACTAGATCTCTTTAATAAGAAACTTCATTCTTACTTATAGTAACTGTCCATAACCTATGTAGGTTTTCTGTATAATTATTCTATCTGTGTTCTGGTAATTTGCAAGGTAAGTATCTATAATACTTTATTGACTTCCAAAATCTTTTATCCCTTCAAAGTTGGTAAAAACCAGGCAATCATTGTCAAATAGCCCTAGGGCTGAGGTTTCCCCAGTTGTTGTTATTGTCATTGTTCCTGTTGAACTCTATCTCCCTTCTTGGTCCATTGACATGAGTAGATGTAGAAGAAATACAGAAGCCATATATACCCCTAGGGCAAGATCATTGTTTCTATTAGCTATTTAACTGTTTTCTTAGCCATTGCATAACCTCATCTCCTTTACAAGGTGCAATTTTGTCTAGACACACCTGGAAGAAGTTCACACTTTAAGAAATATAAGGCTCACACTAATAATTGACTTTCCTTTTGGCTAATTGTGTCTACTGAATGGCTTTTAGAACCTTGGGAATTTTCAGGAAGTATGGAGTCACACTGTGTCCCTTAGAAGCCTCAAAAGTAGCATTCCTCTGCAGGACTGACTCAACCCAATAATATGAGCTTATTTTTCAGGAAAAACTATCCAGAGATATCCTAATAGCCTTGTTAGCAGGTTTAAAGTACTGGATATATTATTATGCCATATTTGGAGAAAAAAAAAGCATTAGTTCAGGAGTCAGAAGGTCTATTTTCAAATCTTTGCCCTGCTACTTACAAAGTGTATGAATTTGAGCAACTGCATCTCTCTGAATCTTTCTTTCTCCATTTTTGAAATGAGAACATTGGACAAGGCAGTCCCCAGGGTTCTTTTTGTGTTCTAGTTTTTGATGTTTACTTGTTATTATACTACTCTTAATATGAATTTGTTCAAATATAATTTTAAGATTACATCATATTACGCTTTGATGTTATGTTTCCCTCCTTTCTTAAAAAAAATAACATAAGCTTTCTTATTACCATGGCTTCAACTACTGATATTTAATTTCCTGTTAGGAAACTGAATTTGAAAGCTCTGAAGATTCCATTAAAGCTAGATGTTATTTCAGGGGTCATTACGACTTAATGTGATACAAAGAGGACTTTACTAGGCTTATCAATATTGGCCCTGCCACTGGATTCTGAAGCTGACCTTTCACCAAAGCTTTATGTAGAGATTAGAAACTAGGTCCTGAGATTATGCTTTTTCCAGCTAATGTAACAATTAATAATGAGGTAAACATTAACATGCAAAGTTCTAGAGAAGTCAATAGTTAATTTTTTTGTGAGAAATCCATTATTCATTTCTAGATAATTTTTATTCTTTGAAAAAATGTAGTCTTATTCCAATGGGTAGCTAAACTGAAAAATAATTTATTTTTTCTTAAAGGAACAAATGTGGCTCTAATGGATGACAAGTACGTATGTATACATGGCTTATTGTGTCTGTCAACAATGAAAATGTAACTCTAAGTTCCCCTTGTGAGCTAAGGGATGGCAATATAAATAAACTGTAGTCTTTCTGGGTTGAGAAATTTAATCTCTATTAACATAGCTCAGGTCTGTCAGATTAAAGATTTAGATAATTCTGTTTTCTGAGATTTTTGAACCCAGAAGGCTCTAGCCTCAAGGCAAAACTCCATGCCCCACCTATAAAAGGTCCCCTTCACCTGAAGAGCACTCCTGTGTACTCCCATCAGGCCATGAGGCAGGTCTATGACTGTCATGTTGTGGCATGACTGACAATCATTTGTCTGCCTTATCTCCAATCTATCTCAGCATAAATGGATGTTTGCTAGGCCTTCAGACCACAAGAATCACCTCAGGCGGAATAATAATTGTACTTGTAGCAGTAGTGAGGCTATTTCATGGACATATTGGGTTGGCAGAAAAGTGAATCAATTTTAAAAAGAGTGTGCAGTGATAGATAAAGCTCAAGTCCCAATATTTTTATCTGATGGTTTTGTTTGGGGTTTTTTTGTTGTTTTTTTTATTTTATTTTTTGCAGTAGTGAAGCACTCAGTGGCATTTTCCTGAGTTCTATCACCAAAGCTGCTCTAATTTTAGCAACCAGAGGGGTTTGAGAGAAAAGTGGAACAGGGGAAGAGTAAGGTCATCCAAGGTTACTCTAAGAGAAATGAAACTGTACCATGTAAATGATTCTGGATTAAAGAAAGGCATTTTTTAAAGGGCTGTTGATTTTCCAAGCTCCTTTTTTCTTTTTTATGATAAAAATTTAGGCATTGGACAATGAAAAGTCAATGTGATTTATTGGATATGGGGAATTGTTCATAGTGCCATGAAGACCAGAATGGCTAGAAGGAACATGTTTTGTTTCTTTCTTTCTTTTTTCCTCTTTTTGTATGAGGAATCCTATCTGCGTAAATGGCCTTAGAGGGGCCATGTTATTCCTGGGGCAGCTAGGCAGCACAATGGATGAATCACCAGGACTAGAGTCAACAGGACCTGGGTTCAAATCTGATCTGATGCTTCCTAGCTCTGTGATCCTAGAAATTTGCCTAACCCTTAATAGTCTTAATATTGATACTAATAAATCGAAAATTTAAGAAAAAACTATGTTATCCCAGGATGGAGTAAAATCAGAGATTCTTGCCTACCATGCTCAGGAGCCTCATTTGGAGGAAGTGACTTTCCCCTCTCACTTTTCCTTCACAAATCTTGCTCACATTTATTCATTTAATCATTTAAACATGAAATGAAAAATATAAATTAATTAAACAATAACAAAAACAGAAAATATCCATGCAGCAATCCCAATGACTTTCAGAGATGCAGGTTCCCTGTTTGTACAACAAAGTCAGTGGAATAGATAACTTCTAAGGATTTCTTTCAGCTTCAAACTTTTGGAATATTTTGATGGCTGAGAGCCATAGGCAAAGGAAGTAAGGAGTAGGTATTTTATAATATATCTCACCTATATCTTCTATTTCTATAGCAGACAGAAAGGTGGTAAAGTGTATAGAGAATTGAACCTAGAATCAAGAAGATCCGAGTTCAAATTTTACCTCAGAAATTTACTAGGTTTGAATACTTGGTCAAGTCATTAACATCAGTTTCCCTCAATTTCCTCAACTATAAAATGGGTATACTAATAGCCCCTACATCCCAGTTTGCTGTGAGGATGAAATGAGATAAGAAATTGCAAAAGCACTTACCATAGTGTCTGGCACCTAGTGAAGCACTAAATAAATGCAAGCTTTTATTTTTATTGTATTTTATAGCATACTGTCCCCTTCCCTTCTGCACCCAGTTAAGGCCATCATCTTTTCTTGCCCGGACTATTGGTGTAACTTTCTCCTTGTCTTCCTTCCTTGCAGTCTCTTTTCCTATATAACCCATTCTCTATAAAGCTTGCTGACAAAGTAATATTCCAAAAGCACAGAAATATTACCCCCTGTTTAGGAAGTTCCATAGGTTTCCTATTGCCTTTAGAATAAAACGTAAATTCCTGTTTGGTATTTAAAGTATTTCACAGTTTTACTCTAGATTCCTTTTCCAGGTTGATGTCACATTACTCTTCCTCATTCACTCTACAGCCACACCAAACTGACTTCCTTGTACTTCCTGATACAGTATTCCACCTTCTCACTCAGTGTCTTTCTACGGTGACTATCCTCAGTGCCTAGAATATTCTCTCTACTCACTCCTACCTTTTAGAATTCCTGACTCCATTCCAAGTTTGATCTTGGATGTTTCCTTCTACCTCCTAAATCCATTCCTAATCCCCACTTGTTGTTACTTCTTCCTCTACTACCAAGTGATAGTTAAAAAGATAGATAAATGATAGATACAAACATACATACATAGAATCATAGACAGACAGATACATAGATAGATACATAGATAGATAAACAGACAGATAGACAGACAGACAGATACATAGACTCATAGGCAAGCAGACAGACAGATACATAGATAGATACATAGACAGATAAACAGACAGACAGATAAATAGATAGATGATAGATGAATACATAGATACTTAGAGACAGACAGACAGAGACAGACAGATAGATAGATGAGCAATAAATACATAGATACTTAGAGATAGAAAAAAATATATATATATACATATATATATATAGAGAGAGATAAATCTACATCTACTGATATTTATTTTCCTTGCTTACTATTTAGAGACAGAGCAAAATATATCTATGTCTATCTTTCTATCTACCTAGTTTTTTGTGGGATTGATACATATATGCATAATCCAGGCAGCAAATATTATAAGGTAGACTCTGAAAAGTGGCCAGATGGACAGTGTCTGCTAATTGGATTCCCAAAAGGAAGAGAAGATTGTGGGCCACATTGGTGATCAAGGCTGTGTTCATGGAAGAAGGAAGATCTAAGCAAAGCCTTAAAGGATAACTAAAAGAGTAGAAAAATGAAGACATCCACCCATCCCCACCTCACCTTGCATATATATATATATATATATATATATATATATCTGTATAGAAATAGCTGCATATGTAGGCAAACATATGCACATCTATATGTATGAGTACATATTGCATATATGTACATTTGTGCATGTAGAACCTGCAAGTGATGCAAGTTTCTGGAGGGAAAGCATGTATTCAGTGGGTATTATGTGTCAGACAGTGTAATAAGGGCTGAGAATATGAATGGGAAAATCAGTCCCAGCTCTCAAAGAGCTGTTTGGCTTTTGTCTTTATATGTCTAGCACCTAGTTCAGTATCTTGAATAAAGTTAGTTTAATAAGTGTATGTTGAATGAACAAATGAATAATGAATCAATAACTCAATGAATCAAATAACTGTCCTAGGGACAAGGGTATGAGGAGGTGAGGGATTGGGCACTGGGACTATCGACCAATAGGGAGAAATAAGTTCTGAAAATGGACTGTGAAGAGCACCAGAGGCAAACCTGAACTACTTCCTCGTTTTGTAGAGGGCCCGTCTTCTGTGCTTATATTCCCGCAATTCTACAATATTTCATTAATTTCTACTAAATCTAGAATAACCTTTTTCATTATATCAGCAAGGACAAAGAACCATAAGTCATGGGCTCAAATATGTAAGAAGAAAGGAATTCAGAGAGACAATATCCTAATTTCCTTCAAGCCACATTCCCCAACCTAGCCCTCCAATTCTGGGAGGACAATAAAGGTGTCCAACAAGAAAACTGTAGGCCAGGTCACTGGGGGAAAAGATTATGCTTTACTATGTCACGTGGAACCTCAGAAGGCCACTTGAGAGCTAGGTGACAGAGGAAGGAATTAATACTACTTTGAAAGGTTTATTTTTTTAAAACAGGTTTTTTTTTCCTTGCTTTTGTTCTAACATATATTTTTTGTCCCTTTGAAACTTACAGAAGGGCAGCCGGATGGTTCAGAAGATAGACAGGCCAAGAGACAAGAGGTCCTGGATTCAAATCTGGCCTCAGATTCTTCCAACTCCCAGGTGAGTCACTTAACCTCCATTGCCTAGTCTTTACTGCTCTTCTGCCTTGGAACCAATACTCAATATCGATTCTAAGCCATAAGGAAAGGATTTTGAAGGGAAAATAATAAAAATAAAAACTGGTACTTTGGCCTCTACCACCTATCTAGAATCTCCCTGTGCTGTAAAGTTATATTCAAAAGTAAAATTTAAGAATGCTAAGACCATGCAGAATACTCCTCTAGTCCCCATTCTGATGCTTAAATTGTAGATTGTCAGAAATATATCAGCCATTTAGAGGTACTAATCTTACCATTTACTACCTATGCAACATTGGGTGTGATATTTCATCCTGTGGACCTCAGTTTTTTCTTAACTAAAATTAAACTAGATGCCTCCTAATATCTCTTTTTAAATTCTGACCATCTCTGTTATGTTGGAACTTATTTCAACTCCATTCCATTACAGTTAAAGGAAACTAAGACTCAAAAAAGAATAGAGAATTACCCAAGGTCTTTGAAAAAGTAGCAGAATTAGGAATGAGACTCAGATAATCTCAGGTCTTTTTCCAGAATGTTTCACTGGAGGTGGTAAGATTAACATTTAGAGGAGTAAGAGAGACTGTGCCCCAATGAGTAGAGCCAATTTAAATTCGATTTATTCTGGGCTGCAGGATGGAACAAAAGAATGGTGCAGGGAAGGCTACTGAAAGTATGGAGCCACTGAAAGCATTATCATCACTATTTTTCTGTCTGTCACCAAAGAAAAAGCATGATGGCAGCAGCCAGCCTGCCTGGGCACAACCTCAAAAAAAGGGAACTGCTTCTGGGAGGGATAGGAGAAGAGATGGCAGGGCAGTCCCAAGAGAATCCATCACCAGCCCACAGAGGAGGAAATCAAAGCCCAACCAGGATTCTTCTTCCTCTTCTGCCATGGGCAGCCTCCCAACAATCATCTTCCTCCCCCACCTAGCTGCTCTAAAATTATGCTCTTCCTTAAATATGCCTTCAAGGGTATCTCTAGATGCTGAGTGGGAACTGCTATGCAAAGACATTTTTAAAACATTCAAATCAGCTTTATAATTGAGTAACAATTGATGGAAGGCTACATTTCTCTTCCCCCCATTTCTGCTCCAATCAAGCAGTGAACTTTTCAGGGCCTGCCAAAAGAATGATTAACTCGGTTTGCCCTCTAAGTTTCCCTCTGCTGTTGGCAGCCTGTTTTGTTAAACAAGTTAGTACCTGCTGAGGTGGGCTGGGTCTTGGTTGGATCCATTGAAGCCTGATGCCTTGGAGAATCCACAAAACCAAGCAAGGCTCTGATTATTTGTAACCCCCCCTCCCCACTTCATAGAGTTAAAGAGATGCTAGATGAGAAAATAAAGAAGAGCATTGAGGGTCTGTGCAGGAAGCATGAAATGTAGCTCTCTCGGTTGCCATCTATTTTTCTCAGGCAAGACACACATGGTATAATTTTTTTTCTTTTGATTACATGATGTCAGTGCATACCCCATCACCTTCTGTATAAATTGACACTTGACAAGCCCATTTCAGTCAATTCTAGGACTGCACTAACACACTTTTATTGTTTCCGGGCTCCTTAGCAGATTCTCAGGAATGGATGGATGGGGGCTCAAGCTTTGAGAGGGAGGGAGTATATGCTCAGGCTGCTTCCTTTCCAGAAGCCTTCATTTCAGAAATCTCTAATTGCCTTTAGAAATAACCTACCTTGGGGGATGGGGAAAGCAATTGAAGCTTCTATTTCAAATGAAAAAAGAGATAACCAAGACAGCTAGATCTCTCCCTATAAAGCAGTCGTTGGGGTCACAATCAGAAAAGATCACTGTTTATAAATGTAAACAAAAAAAAAGTTTCCTGATCTAAAAACCTGATTGTTAGCAATTTTCCCCCCAGAAATCTGTCTGTGGTAGAAAATCAACCTCTTTCTAGTTCAGAGGATACAGATAACCCTTAGATTAAAGAGTCCAAGAGTGCTTGGCTCAGAGTATGCATTTCATAAATGTTTATTGACCGACAGCTTGATTCCAGTTTAGCTTCCTAGAGAGAGGGCACACAGGAAGGTTTCTTCACAGAGGACCTTGCAATCTATTGGTAAGAGACTCAGAAAAGGATTAGAGGTTATGCTTGAATATCTACCAGTTCTGTGACTTAAGTCAAGGCCCAACCTCTCTCTAAACCTCAGTTTTCTCACCTGAAAAGGGGAGATGCTTTATGACATGTGGATTTAAAAGGAACCTTTGAAAAGGTCATTTAATCCAAATTGCCCATGCCTCCTTCCCTAGACCCTACCATTTGACAGATGAGAAAACCGAGAACTGCCAAGAAGAGACTTTTGCAATGTTAAGTAGGGAGTAGTTTATCCTTCATTTAGAGGAGGACCAATGGCATCATAGGATGATATTTTTCATTGCCTGTGAACTGAATTTAAGCGAGGCAGAGTTGCACAGAACCATTAGTCTCACTCTCTTTTCCAGAGTCATCGAAGTCCAGTGGCAAGACAAAAGTCAAGATGACTGGCAATGACTCAAAATGAAGTGGGTGTCTCTTGGTGTTTTTCATGTCTGACCAAACTCTAAGTGACCCCTAGCACCTGTTTCTGCACTATCAAAGATGCTGGAACGGATTGTCCTCTTCTGCCCATTTTGCCAGGGGAAGTCTTCCCATGTTGGAGGTAGACATCCCCCAATTGACCAAAGTGTTTGAAGTCTATCAGTTACCATCAGCCTGGTTTTAGCCTGTCTGCTGAGGTGGTTTTATATGGAATTGTGGCTCCTGTGCATGCTAGAGCTTCTTGGAACCACAGGTGAGAGCTAGGTGAAAAGTAGACAGCAAAGGTGGAGGAGCTGCCCAGAAAAGAGCTCAGCAAGCCCTCAAATCAGAGGTACTATTCCTCACATAGGGAGTACGACATAGCCAAGGTTCAAAGTCAGGTCTTACAGCACTAGAGTCTGTGTTCCTACTGTACATCTCAAAGTACCATTGTAGACAGCATATTTTGAAGTATAAAATGCTATATAAATGTGAATTGGTTACTAATTTTATTGCAATCACTTCCCTTATTATTTTATAGGAGTACCCCTTTTCCCCAACCCTGGAGAATAGCGACAGTATAAATACAAATGAAATTCTACTGTGATGTAAGGTAGGGTTCTTCACCTTTTTTGGTGTCATGGATCCCTTTTATCAGCTGATTAAATCCATCAACCCCTTCTCAGAGTCCTGTTTTTAAATACATAAAATGCATAAAATAATAATAGTTATCCTTTATATATCCCTTTAAGGTTGCAAAGCATTTTACAAGGATTAGCTCATTTTATCCTCACAAAAACCTGAGTGAGCTGTGAAAGAAGCCAGGGATTCTAAAAGCTGGAGAGGAGGACAGAGTGTGTTTCAGGCATTGGGGAAAGCCTGTGGTGGAGGAAAAATCAAAACAAAACAAAAAAAAAAAATAGAGATGGGAGATGGGAATACCAGAATATGAGCTTTGCTAGTATTTTTTTGAGAACCTCCAATCCAGTCTAAGATACAACATCAGTCAGGCTTTGGTATGAAAACAGTTTCTTACCAAAAGTAGTATCCACATTGTAAGATTGATTGTGATTCATTATAATGCCTTCACCATCATTTTGTAGCTGCATATATCCCCAGGACTGTAGACAGTGTGGTTTATAGTGTCAGAAGAACTCTGTTTTTGTCTTAACTGGGAGACCAACTAATTGTGTGATACGGGCAAGTTGATTTCTTCTTTGGTTGTCAATTTTCTCATCTGGCATATGAGACTGGATTTATAAAGGCCAGTACAGTTTTAGACCTGTATGATATGAGGATGTAGGCACAAGGCCTACATTCCTTTATTTTAATTTCCAACCACCATGATAATAAATTGCCTACTTTCTATCACCACTGTCATAATCCTAAGCCATGCTTCCTTCCTTCTCCCCCATCCCCATCCCCTAGGAAAAATGAAAAAATATCTAATTACAGAAAAGTGGGTGTTTTGTAACCCCACATCTTACCAATAATCATAACTCGGGAGCTCAAATTTGTGTCAGCATAAGTGGTAGATAATTTTCATTTAACTGTAAATAACAAATTTTGTCCCAAACTAAAGCAACTCCTGATAATTATACAGTTGTAAATTATTATGTTAACAAAAAGGTCTAAATTATCTTCCTCTCACACTTAATGTATTCTGCTGAATCAATTCTGAAATGTATCGCCTTTCCCAGATTCCACTTTGCCTTTGCTACAGTGATGCCCAGAGCTACTTGATTCCTATGCACTGCCTTTAGAACACGATTTGTTTGCCAAGATGAAAAATAGAAAGGGGGAGGAGGAAAAATCCTCTTTGATCAGTGGGAATTACTTACAAATGCCAAAGTCAAATAAGAGCTGGGTTTCACTATGAGGATGTTTGGGACTATGATGATGCAATCCCTGAATTTAGCTTTTAAAGGGCTTTGTTCCACTCGTTCAGTTAAGTTCCCAAATAATGTTTGCCTTCGGTGGAAAGACATGTAGCATCTGGATGGAATCTATTATGAGTTACAGGAAGACCAAATGCCTACCCCATAGAAAAAACAGTCCATCTTTAACTCTAATTCCAATCGAAGTAAGCTTGCACCATAACAAAAGTCTGTTTCTCTACATCTTTATAAAATATATGATTTAAATCATCTGGGTTGCTTTTTTTATTCTTCTTCTTCAGGATGGTTTAGAGGGAATGTGGTACTTGTTAACATGAGGAATTGATAGCTTGTTGCCATTTTCCATGGTCTTGACAATCAGGAACATTTGTAATCAATAAAGACAGACACGCGGAGACAAATTTGATAACTGTTTTTCAGAGGATAAAGATAGAGCATTAGGATAGAATTCAAAAGTACTCTAGAAGTCTTATGAGAAATGCATCCTGAAAAATGTTTAAATATATGTGATGTAATCCAATCCTTTTCTGAGTGTTGGGGAAAGAATCTCCCATTATATATGTCAAATAAAAATATCAATTTCTCTAGACAATGCTAACAAATGAGTTTATTAATGTCATTCACCTATTTATTAAACTGTGATTATCAAGAAACTTCTGCATTCCATTCACTGTGTTAGATCTAACGAGTTTATAATACAGTAGAAAAATTTAGATGTGCAGAAATAACTATAAGCGAAATAAAATCTAACCAATCAATCATAAGAAAGATAGAAAAATGGTGCTATATAAAGAGAAGGAAATCATCACTTTAGATGTGAAAAGAACCTTAAAGATTGTCCAGTATAACTCCATCTTTTAATAGATGAAGAAACTGTGACCTATAGAGATTAAGGGACTTGCCCAGTGTCACAAAGTCATTAAATATCAAAGGCAGAATTTAACTGCCTCTTTTTTTGTTGTCCTTGTTCTGTCATTTTCAGTCATGTCTGACTCTTTGTGAGCCCATTTGGGGTTTTCTTTGCAAAGATAAGTGGCAAAGGAGTGATTTGCCATTTCCTTCTCCAGGTTATTTGACATATGAAGAAACTGAGGCAAACAGGGTTCAGTAATTTATCCAAGGTCACTGAGCTACCAAGTCTCCAAGACTAGATTGTAACTCATGAAGATGAGTATTTCTGACATCAAGTCTATCCACTATAATACCTAGTTGTCTATCCCCTACATTATGCTGTTTCTATTTCAAATAAGAAGTGGCATTTGATCTAGGTCTTGAAGGAAGGTTAAGAATTAAACAGGCAGAGGATCAAGGAGAACATTTCTGGCATAGGGAATTTTGTGAGCAAAGGGGTGGATGCAGGAAAGTGTGAAATCAAGGTCAACAAGGATTTATTAAATACTCACTAAGTGCCAGTCACTTTGGCTGGGAATTCAAATTCTCTTACAAATGTAAGCTCTCAAGGAGTTTACATTTTACTTGGGGAGGGGGGAAGGGAAGGCAACATATAAAAGGAATTCAAAAAAGATGTAGCTATCTGGGAGGGAGGATATCAGCACTGGAACATGCTAGAGAAAGCTGAGAGAAGAAAATAATATACAAACAACTATGTACAAACAGAATTTGCAAAATATCTCAGAGGGAAGGCAATAATATTAAAGAGGACTGGAAAAGGCTCCCGGGAAAAGGTAGGGTTTTTATTTAGGAATTGAAGGAAGTCAGGGAAGCCAAGAGTTAGAAATTCTAGGAATGGGTGGGAGGCAATCTGGAGTCAAAAGATGGGGTGCTATGTGGGAGAAAAACCAAGGAGACCAGTGTCACTCAATTGCAAAGGATATTGGAGGGATGATATGATGGAGAAATGAAGTAAAAACTGAAAAGGTAGAAAATTTTATGGAACATCTTTAAAAGCCAAGTAGAGGATTTTATATTTCATCCTATCAGTAATGGGAAGATATCTGACCTTATTGAATAGGATCATGACAGGGTCAAACCTGTGAAAACTTCAGACTTTCTGAATCCCCAGCCAGAATTCTTTTCTTTACAAAAACACAATCCAACCTTTAACCTGTGATCATGGAATCAAGCTTAAAAACTGGATGTCTGTGTCTTGACAGAATCCTTAGGTGATAGTTAACGAGATAGATTTTTGCAAAACACAAATTACTTGTGGAAGACAAGCAGGCATATTTAGAGGATTTTTTTTAACAAAGAAGGTAGCGTTGTATCATTTAGTTAACAGAAACTTCTAGTTCTCATCATGGTAACCTACTAATAGGCAAGAGTGAATGGCTCATCCCAGCATTCCTGTGACTCTTTTCAGTGCTGAGCTCAGGTGGGAGGAGAATTACCTACTCTATTGCTGGGTGTGTACCATGAAAGGAAATAAGAAAAGTTAGAAGGAGATGTTTATGGCCCAAAGCCAGATGCTACCTTTGAATGAAAGTGTGCACATGTAGACTCTCTCTCTCTCTCTCTCTCTCTCTCTCTCTCTCTCTCTCTCTCTCTCTGTCTCTCAATTTTGCATAATCCATATTTAAAAGCCTATAAAATCCTATCTCATCAGATATGGAAAGATAGTGGCTTTAAAGTAGAATTAGGTGAGACTTGGATCAATGTAGAAAAGTGAGATCATAGATTTTGAGCTGAAGGGGACCTAAAAATATTCTCTAGCCTTAATTCCCTAAATTTAGAGTTGAGAAAACTGAGGCTTAGAATCAGTAAGTTGCTTGTCCAACATCACACAAGTAATAAGTACAATTATTCATTCACTCATTTTTTCATGATTTATTATTTCATTTCTTCTATTAAAAGCTTTTTATTCCAATCTCTTTCTTCTGAGTGTATGGGGGAAAATGCTCTAAAACCTCATTTCTAGCTTAACCCTACCAGTCTTCCACCTGGTTTGCCTTTTTTTTTATTGAACAGGATCTTCTCATGGCCCTGAGAATGATGAAAATATTGGCCGTCCCCCATAGCAGTATCGTTGCTATTAGATAATGAGTGCAGAGAAATGCAGACAATCAGTTATATAGGAACTTAAGGGGTTCTAAACAGAAAATGAAAGAGAGTAAACTACCATGTATCCAGATTGCAAACAGCTGGAAAACTCTTACAAAAAATACTTCATCTTCTTTTTCACTCCACTTTTATCAAAAAAAGATATATTACAAGCAGAAATGGTGACATCAGGAACTTATTCAAAGAGTGTTCTGAGGTTAATAAAAATTAAACTCCATAATCTTCATTTTCTCTATCTGCCCCCTTATATGAGTCAAAATGAAGACTCTGAGACATAAAAAAAGATTTGGAGGCTCCTCCTGATTCAGTACAAGTTAAGTCAACATTTATTAATAAATAAATGACAAATTTATGTTCAGTCAAGTTTAAGTATATTTGAGGTACTGAAATTCTTTCTTAATTGATAGTTCACCCACAATAGGTATCTTAGGCTTGAGTTCCTACTTTGTTACTTGCTAATTATATAACTTTTGGCAAGACACTTAGAAATCGAGCATAATAATTTATTATTATTATTATTACCATGATTATATTTGTCCAAAAAATCTATTATACATGTAATACTCTTTCCTGAATGATATACTGCACTGGGAATCTGAGGGCCAGAGAAAGCTTCAAAGTCTTCTCTGGATTGATTCCCCAAACTTCACCCTGGGAAGAGCATGAAAGTATCAGGAGAAAAGGAAGAAATTGGGGAAGTAGCCTCATGACTTCAAGGCATAGGGAATAGATCCCAATTTAGGGCCATGAGTAGAAGGGGCAATCAATTTTAACAGAAAAGGAAGAGTTATTATCATTAGGTTAATTAATTTGCTTCAGGAAGATCAATTAATATAGAAAAGATGATTGAAGGTCAAGAAAGAACATAGCCAGTTCCATGGCCAAAGAATTCTACATGAGATTTGTCTTGTTTCTGTGTTTGGATTAGTGATTTTATTATACAATGTGGAAACTCCAAACATGAAAATTATCATATTACTTACATGTACATATATACACATATATGTTTATATTTATATGCACATATATGTGTATATATATGTATATATGTATGTATATATATATATATAACATAAAGTCTTAGAGTTGCCTGGGGAAGAGGAAAATTAACTTTCCCAGGGTTTATTTCAGAGGTCAGATTTGAATCCAAGTCTTCTTGATTCCAAGGTTGATCCTGTCCTCTAGAATATATGTCCTTATCTGGTTTGATATTGAATACTATCAACCTAGGACAAAATGCCTCAAGTCCAGTGGAAATTTCTTCTCATAGAAGAAAGTTCGTTTGTGAAAAGATCTACTACTATATACACAACCAAAAGTTAAGGGAAGGGCAGCTGGGTAGCTCAGTGGAGTGAGAGTCAGGCCTAGAGATGGGAGGTCCTAGGTTCAAACCCGGCCTCAGCCACTTCCCAGCTGTGTGACCCTGGGCAAGTCACTTGACCCCCATTGCCCACCCTTACCAATCTTCCACCTATGAGACAATACACCAAAAGTACAAGGGTTAAAAAAAAAAGTTAAGGGAAGTGAATTCTAAATCTGAAACACTAAAATCTCACTAACTCCTGGACCAAAAGAATATTCAACTAACCCATTAGGGCTTATGCCTCATTTATTCTATAAAAATTTACTTCCTATTTTCATAGGTGATAAATAAAATGAATCAACAAGAAAGAACAAGCTTCAAAAAGAAGCATAAGTTTGTGCAACTCTTGCTGAAACACATCATCTGATTATGGCCTTTATATATGAAAAACTTAACTTCTAGTATTCCAAAAGGACATATTCACTTGGGTGTATTTTTTTTATTTCCAACTGCATAAATTACTCCAACTGATGCTCCATTTGATCTCTTTAATGGAGATGCCAAAGTCCCAAAGGTTTCATATAAGTATTAATGAAATAATTTGACCTATAAATTATCATAAAAAGGCTTTATTATTTATGTTGGTGTTGGGAGCAAAGCTAAAAACCAATTTAAAGAAAATGTATCTCTGATTAAGTGTCTGTAGTATGATAAATAAGATGGAAAATTTTATTGCATGATAATATAATCCACGGTGTCACTCAAGTTGATATCTAAGAGAAAGATACTCTGGTTGTTGGCTTGATTCTTATTAATATTTGAAATATTTTGCTCTTTGAAATATTATATCTCTGAATTGAATATTAGTGTGGATCTTTAATGAATTAAGAAGTCTAAAGGGACAAACTAAGAAAATATTCATTTAGAACCATATTAAAATTATGAAATTCACATGTATATAAGGGGGTGACTATGGCAAAGAGTTTTTAGCTTCCTGTTCCCAAAATAAGAATACAAAATAGGTACAGGATTATAAAATAATTATTTCCTGATCAGCAAGAGATTGGAGTTGGCATTAAAGGTTGCCTAACTCAGGCATTGTCCCTGGGTCAAAAGACTGAGAAAATTTGCATTTGTTTTGTGGCTACCTCCCATACTAACATTCAGTTTAGGTCATGTTATAGGAATCATTTTGGGTTTGGGAATCTGATGGTATGAGGCAGGGCTTAGCAAAGTTAGCAAAAGTTGGTAGTGCCAAGATTTCAATGTTTTTCTTCCCAATTGGTGGGTTGAGGGCAAGGGACAGAGGAAAGAGGTTAGAGGAAATATCATTCACAGACTCTCAAGTATATATGTGGAACCAGATGACAGCCACAAACTCTTAAGGGGAAGGAGGAATACTATTGCTGTGCCAACTCTTGTATCATCATGAGCCATGGGTCTTGAAAGTAGTAGAGAAGAGGATATCACAATCATTGGCCCATATGACATTGAAAGTTAGCCCATATGTTGCCTGTGACATAAATATTGTAGGTTACTGACCTGTCATCTAGGACACTAGACACAAACTCCCTGGTGGGCTCAGGATAACTCATTTATCTCAAACACAAATACTGAACATAACTCATTATCTTCTCATTCTATCATGCATCACTCCAGTAATACTGCCTTTCCTGACTTTCTTATTTCTATAAATGATACTGACATCTCTATTACCAAGACCTTGAATATTCTAGTTCTTTAAAAAAAAAACACTTTACTTTCCATCTTTGAATCAGTACTAAATATTCATTCCAAGGCAGAAGTATGATAAGGTTTGGCAATTGGGGTCAAGTGACTTGCTTAGGATCACACAGCTAGGAAAGGTCTGAATCCAGATTTGAACCAGGACCACCTATTTCTAGGCCCGGCTTTCAATTCACTGAACCACCTATCTGACCTTTGAATATCCTGATCTTAAAATATATGCACAAATTAGAAAACTGGGCACAATATAATAAGCTAAAATGTAATAGAACCCAAAGTAAAATCTCCACTTCAGTCAACAATAAATTTCATTTGAAGGCAATACACACACACACACACACACACACACACACACACACACACACACACAATGACTACAACAATATAATTACAACTACAAAATGATGGAGATATAATGCTATGAAATTATATTGACCAAAGTTGGCCCCAAAGCTTTCTCTCTAGATGAATTTCTCAAGGGTAGAGACTAACTTTAACTTTTCTTTTTATCCTTAGCATCTGCCACATAATAGGTGCTTTATAAATATTTATTGCTTGACTTATTGACTAAAGAAAAAGGATGAGAAGCCATGTCTCCCTTCTTCTTTGTAGAAGTGGAAGATCATGAGGTTGAAATAGTGCATAACATTCCAGACTTTTCTGATACATTACTTAGTTTTACTGAGTTTGTCTTTATTTCCTTGTATTAAAATTCATTTTTATATGGGATGGCTTTCTGAGAATGGTTCAGGGGAGGGATATCACAAGAGATGGTGGCAATGTCAAACAAACCCTAGAGATCAAAATAACATTTGTCAGTGTCAAAATGGTCAAAAATTGTCTATATCAAAATGATATCAAAACAAAGAGATCAGTAAAATTTATTTATAAAATCAAATTCATAAATATAACACAGGCAGGGGGCTGGGAGTAGATGAAGCATTTAGCTAGATAGCATGCTGCCTAAGAAAGAATAAGGGACTTTAATGGACTCTATAACTAAATATGAGTTACCAATGTGACATGGAAACCAATAATATTCATTTATGTCCTTGGGATATTGTAGGCACTTATTAAATTTTTGATGAATAAGTAGGCAATCTTTTAGGCTATCTTAAGAGAGGGATAATAACCACAAGGAGATCATTGATAATCCTCTCATACTCTGACCTGAGCATGTCAGATCTAAAGTATGGGGTTCAGTTCTGGGCATTATAGGTTAGGAAAGATATTGATAATCTGGATAGTGTTCAGAGAAGTGTGATCATCATAGTGGTGAGGGGCCACCAGGTCATTTCATATCAGGATGTGTTGGAGGAAATGGAAATGCATATTCAACCTATGCCAAAGAAAACTTGGTAAGTTGTCAGTGGCCTGGTAACTGTCTTCAAATTTCTGCAATTCCATTCAGTGGAAAGAAGAGATGTTGGATTTGATACGTTTATCCTCCAAATGTCAGGAGAAGGAAAAAATGGATAGAAACCATAGAGATGTAGATTTTGGCTTGATGTAAGGAAAAATTTCCCAGAAGTTTGATTGAAATAAGTTAAATGAGAAGGGAAGAGAGAAACCACTCTAGGATGAAGTGATATTCAAGCAAAGGTTAGCGCAGGATGAGGAAAGTGTTCCCATTTGTGTTTGGGTTGGGCTATATGACATCTAAGGTTATTTCCTACTCAGATTCTACAATGGCTTGAAGGACTATTTCCTGGAAGTTCTTCCTCAGAATGAATATTTCATCCTACTTCCAACAGTGTTCTCAACTAGATTAGACACCTCATGCCTAGTCAATTCCTGAGTTACACACGTAGACTAAAAGGTTCCTTCTTTAGAGATCTTCTTTCCTATGAATACTTTATATAAATTCTCTAAGTACCTTGCTAGCTTCTCACCTAGTACTAAGTAGGGTGTTTAATTTTTTGTTGATTCAATTCAAAAGTAGACAAGGGAGAGTTAATCCTGTCTTCAGTCTAGTGAGGTATTAAGTAGGAATACTTAAGTTAATGTTAACTCAGGATAGACAATAGAGTAAAGAATTCTCTTTCACAGTCCCCAAACACCATGGCTGAAATATACTGGCTACATGACCCAGTGCAAATCACATAAACTCTCAGTTTATATTTAAGCAACTCTCTAAGACTATGTTTCAGAGAAAATGTTGACCTAATAATATTTCCTTATGTGGGTATCAAAAAAATCCACAATCCAGACCCTATTCTTATTCCTAACCCCACACATTCATATACACATATGCCTCCAGTTATCTAAAGCCTATTCATCCTTTAATACCCAGTTCTGCCTGTCCAGTCTTCCTCACTGACCCCACCTTTCTCCATGATTTCTTTTTTTTGCTTCTAGTCAACTTTATACAGTTCTTACCCAAACTATTCCCTATTATTTTATTTGTTAGTGCATTTTACTCCATAATATTTTAAGATATATGATGATCAGAATAATGTTTTCTATGTCTTCTGTGACCCTCACAATGCCCACTACTCTCTGCATATAGTAGGTGCACTAAAAATAGTAATGGTTTGATTGACTCAAGAAAATCCATTCAGTTGCACTTATAGAGACAAATTTAGTCTCATTCTACAATCAGGTCTTCCAGAATGCATTCTTCTCATCTCATGGAAAAACTAATACACTCATCTTTGGAGCTCAAAGCCCACTTGACCCATTCTATCTATTGGCCAACCCTAGAAACCAAATCAGAATTCAGTTTCTTATTCTATCAAGCCAATCAGACATCCAGTCATAGCTCTTTACCATCTCCTTGAGGCCACCAATTTGTCTTCTCCTCTAAAATTCCCTTAGCTCAAGACACACACACACACACACACACACACACACACACACGTGCAATTTCCACATCCAGAAAATAAAACTCACACTTCCTTGGTTGCCATTTCTCCACATATAGATATTTCCCCTATTAGAATGTAAATTTCTTAGGAACTTGTACCTTCTTTTAAATATTTCTATCCTTACCACATTGCACAGTACTAGGCACATACTAAGGACTTAATACTATTTTGCATTCATTCATAATTATCTACCAAGCAAAATAAAATACTTTAAATAAAAAGAACATAAGAACAATATGAAGCTTTCCACTAAACAGCCCCTCATCTACATCAGTAGTACTCATGCTGCCTTAGGCAGGGAAAGAAAGAAGTTGGCATCAATAGTGAGAACCTACTTGTTCGTCTGAGTTATTTTGCAAAATGTTGTCAGAAAACAAAAACTGACATTTATATGATGTTTTCCAAGTGTGATCTCATTTGAGTTTCACAACTCTACCTACTACAAGTATTATAAATGTTTTACAGATAAGAAAATGGGATGGAGGGAAGTTAAGGATTTTCCCATACTGGCACCACTAAGAAGTATAAGGGGCATGATCTGAATCCAAGATCTCAAAAGCCAGCACCCTATGGATTATACCTACTATGATTTACCTAACATAGAACAGAAAGTACAAGAGTATCCAAGAAGGTCAGAGCCAAGACTTGAGTCACTCTTACCATCAAAAAAGCCTTTTGAAAAATGATGAGCTATCTTTTCTTGAAAGGATAAATGTTATTTGAACAATAACAAGGTTCATTCAGGAAAGTCTCATTTTTCCTTTTTTTAATATAGAAATCTTTTTTTATTTTTTATTTTGGGATGTTCTCATAGCAACATTTCATCAAGAAAAAACAAAGAACATTTCCAAAGCTGGAGAAAGGTCACCATTTTCTTTTTCTTTTTTTCCCTTTCAAGTGTATCCAACATTAAAACAGCCAGTACGCCTTGCATATAAGTTGGCACCCATGTGCAACCTGGCTCACATCTGTTGAACAACTGGCAGAAAGAGGAAAATGATCTCTGTTCCTTTCTTCAATTATATAAAAATCAGCAATCACTGGAAGAGATTTTGGCTTTGCTTTATTGACATCCATACAGGCTTCACCCACGTTTCCATTCCTCATGGGCCCAGAAACATAACCAGATGCTTCCCTGGCAAAAGGTAGGAATGGCAGACAATTCTGAGCCCCAATGTCATTCAAATACCATCATGTATCCTCTAACCAGAAAAATATCCCTGCACCCAATGCTTAAAATGACATTGTCCTTTGCTTTCTCTAGTTCTCAACTATCATTCTCAACTACCTGATTCAAGTCTACTCAAATGACTTCCAAGATACTGAATGACATCAATGGGAAGACCAAATGGTGGCAAATATATTAATCTCTAGTTGATCTGATAACATTTAGCAGACTTTTTGTTATGGAAGAATTTTAAGAAGAGTATAAAACTGACCTTCACTTTGGGGCTTCTCTGTGGAAAGAGGGAAAGGCTGATGGCACACAGCATGGCAATTGCAGATTTCAAAGAAACTTTCTGCTCATCTGTGTACTTAACATTAATTAATCTGAAACAGGAAAAAATAAGAAAGAATGAATAGGCTATATCGGTTTGTTTTCTGTCTTCTTAACTTTTTCTCATATTAATAATATTGCAGTATCTTTTATGTTAAACATATGTACATACCTATACATACTGCTCATGTATGTTTATACATATAGGGTATAAAAGCATTCAAGTAAATATAAAGCTATTTGTAGAAGAGATTTCAAACGTACACATTTAAAAGGAAACATGATATTGAGGGCAAATGACTAACTTTGGAGCCAATACTAACATATTAAGTGCAAAATTATGGGCAAGTCATTTCCTCTGTCAATGTCTCAGACAGTTCTTTAAGTTTAAGTTAGGGAAAGTTGCTGATATACAACAGCAGAGTAAGTGTCTACACAAAATCACAGAACTGAAAAAAAAGGGATACATGTCTTATCCATTGCATCTCTAATTTTTCCAAGAGATCTCATCATTTTAGCTTATCATTCCAAGGATTGAGGTATATAGAGATAAGTATGTATTTAGATAGGGCAGCTAGGTGGCACAGTGGTTAAAGCATTCAGCTGAGAATCAGGAAGACTCCTCTTCCTGAGTTCAAATCCAGCCTAAGACACTTATTAATTGTGTGACCCTGGACAAGTCACTTCATCCTCAGAGTCCTCATCTGGAAAAAGACCCAGAAAAGGAAATGGCAAACCACTCCAGGATCTTTGCCAAGAAAACCCCAAATGGAATAATGCAGTCAGTCAAAACTGAAATAACTGAACAACAAAATAGATAAATGACTAGTTGCAAGATCATGAGGTTCCATGTATATACCACATATAGCAAGTATTCAAGGTTGATCACAAGTGAGGCCAGACCCATCAGTACATGGACCAATTGTCATGCATGCATTTAGAAGTGGAGACAAAGTGAAACTTTGCTGACACAAATTAAAATACTGGAAAGCTCAACATGTAGATTATATAAAAGGCATCTGAAGATAGCTAATTACATGCAGGATACCCTTGAATAAAAAAAGCAGGATTTTTTCTAGGCTTTTTTTTTCCTAGGGTGACCAAGGAAAAAGGAAAAGAACCTATATTTTCTAAAATATTTTAACACCTCTCTTTGTGGTGGCAAAGAACTGGAAATTGAAGGGATGCCCATCAATCGGGGAATGGTTAAATAAGTTGTGGCCCATGATTGCGATGGAATACTACTGCATTATAAGAAATGATAAGCAAGTTAGTCTTGTAAAAACATGGCAAGACCTACATGAAATTATAAAGAGTGAAATGAGCAGAACCAAGAGAATACTATATTCAGCAAAAAAAAATTGTTTGAAGGAAGATTTGTATATGTCTACCTCCAGAAAAAGAACTGATAATCAGAATTAAATAAGATATTAGTTTATATACACATATGGTATTTTGTCAAGTATTGTATTCTCTAGGAGAGAGAGGAAAGGAGTTAAATGGGGAATTTTAATGTAACAAACTAATTAATTATTTTTAAAAGCAGAATATGATGCAAGTAGAGCAAGGAAAACAATTTCTCTAAATAACAATTGTACATAAAAACTTTAAAAGACTTTAGGAATCTGAGCAATGCTATAACCAAACATTATTTCAGAGGACTCATGAGGAAGCATGATATTCACCTCCTGATAAAGAGTTAGTGGACTCAGAGAGTAGAGTGAGACACATATTTTATGGATACAACCAATGCAGAAATTTGTTTTGCTTTACAATGTGTATTTGCCACAAGGGTTGTGCATTTGTTATTACTTCATTGGGGATAGGAAAGTGGGAGAGAATGAAAATAGATATTTGTTCAATGGAAAAATAATTAAATTAAAAACAAACAAAAAAGAAATCGCACAACTGAGGAAGTAGGTGGGGCATCCACAAGAATTGTGTGCAAGGGAAATCTCTTGGTTTCTAATTTCTGTATGACTACACTAGTGATATACTACACTGTCCAGTATCTAGAACCATATTAAAGAAAGAAAAAATAAGACTTATTCTGACATGTCAGAACAAGGGACATGGAATGAATGATCATGAACACATGAACACTCTGCTTTTTCTGCCAAGTTTTATTCCCTAGCTATTTGTAAGGGAGAGAGGTGGCAAGAAGAGTGGCAGTCATTTACTGAGCATGAGACATCTACTACACTGATACATTTAGGTAGCCTTAACTTACTTCATTGCCTGGTTGCTTAGTGGGTTGACTCATAGTCTAAGTATAGTCTTTTGCATATGTCCCCTCTCTCTGCTGACCCAAAGGGGCACTTCCTTTCATAAACCCAAGCCAAATAGGATTACCAACGACTGTGTCCCATTAGGTTTGCAAGCAGTTTAAAGTCCACATCAGACTGCTTGAAAGGGCACCAAGTCTCAAGAAATACAGAAAAGACAATTCCAAATACAGCACTTAAAATGATCAATATGATGTCATGCCCTCCAAACAAATATAAATAAAAAATTGGAATATATTAGCTACTCAATGCTAATTTTGCTTTATAAAACTATTTTGTCATTATTTCCTACATTGATGAGATATGCTAGAATAAAAGAGGAAGCCTGATCTGATATAAAGAAGAATAGGTTTGGAGAAAGGTGACCTAGGTTTTAATTCTAACTTCAAGTTCATTCTCAAATGACTTTAGGTAAATTCCTTAACTTTGATGTGTTTCAGTTTTCTTATATGGAAACTGGCCATGATAAAGCTTACACTACTTGCTTCACAGATTGTTGTGAAGGAAGCACTCTGTAAACCATCAGGTCCCCTAGGAAATATTTCTATGGTTTTGGTTAAAGCTTTGCAGAATGCACCAAAGAATGCGTTAGGCAAGATGTGTTTCTCTGTGATGATAAATTACTAAATATTTCTTTTAAGGTGGTAGCCACTATAGGACTTAATTTTTTTTTCTTTTTTCATCATATTTTAGAGATGAGATGATGAGGAAATTATTACAGGTAAATGTAAGAGACTTAAGAGCAGGGATTTTTTTTAATGTTTGATAACCCCCCACCTTAGTGCTAATAATAAATGCTTATTGAAAGAAAGGATGAGGTAGGATTTAGTAGTAGCCTTCAGAAAGTTATAGGGTTTATAAAAAGAAAAAAAAGAGAAAAGTATATGAAACCAAACATTTTAATGACAAAATTTCCATTTTTGCATATCTAAATCCAACCTATCTAATATCCCTGATAATCCACTAGCTAATCTATAAATTCAAATGAATGTCATTGATCTATCTCTCTAAACTCAGACTACCAAAGCCTAAATGGTTGAGCTTAGGATCCTTTTATGTCAGAAATAAGTCTTAGATTCACATCAACTGGGTAAAACCCAGGGGCTTTGGCTTGGGACAATAGCCACAGTAGGAAAGGATTTTTGTACCCGTGGGGTACCATGGGTATAAAAGGCACCTATAGTTGGAAGTGGCTTAGGCACTGAAGGCAAAAGGCTGCATGTACTTGCTGTTTCATAACAAATATATAGAATGGTCATATAAGGTCTATAAGACAGATTCAGAGTATTTGTCAATGCTAGTGATCTTAAGATGAGCTATTTTGTTGTTGACAAGCTATATTCAATCTGAATGTGGTGGGGTGCTGTGGAAATGGCAGCAGCAGTAAAAGGAGAAATGCTTTAGACCTCAAAGAGTCTTCCACATCTTTGTGGTGGCTGAAGCACCATGAACTCTATCAGGAGTGGATATGAACCATCACCCTCAGCTTTATCTGCTTGTAGAAGGTTTTCAAGTCGAATGTGCTGAGAAAAAGGGTGCAAACGAATAATAGTCATTAGACTCAGATGTAAATATGGTCATCTTTGCAATAGAGAAGTTAATGCTTTCTAAACTTTATGAAGAAAGTTTTAACAAACCCTCTTTATGTTGATCAATATGTTGGAATGATAGTAGGTTTGCTGGCAGATGCTCATTCTCCATCAAATGTAGCTAGGAAAGAAGCCTCCAACTTCAGATGTAATCATGGCTATATTTTTCCATTAAAGTATGGGTAGACTTGTCTGTCCATATTTATACACTCTACAATCCAATCAAAGTTTGGGGTTGTGATTTCCTTTGAGGGTCTAATGGTGAGAATGAGGGAGCACAAATTTTTAAAACTGACCTGATAAGTGTTTCATGATTATTGGCAATGTTCCCCTGGTAGAGCCAGGCAAGAAGAAAAGACAGAAACAGAGGAAACTCCAAAAAGTGGTTGTGGGGGATGATGTTTTATGATGTTCTTAAAGAAGCTACTAAAATAAACTTTGTTTGCATTAAGGATAAAGCTTTTGAATGAGTTCTGTCTGATTGGAGAAGTAATCAATAACAGGCATGAAATTATTCTAAAAGGTATACAGGAAAAGCAGAGAAATACACCAAAAGTCTTTGAAATATAATGAAAATATCAAGTGGTAATTTTAACAACGAGGACCACAATACCCTGGTACTCAGAGGAATCTTAGATTTTTTTCCCTTGTGTATGAGTTTTAACTCTCTAATATTTCTTTTCCTATGATTGAGACCTTCTGGTTGTTGGTGCTTTTCCTCATGCTCTGGAACCCAATTGGACTCATCTCATAATGGTCTTTGATGTTATGGGCGCTGACTCTGCTTATTTGGCATAAACCTGAGAATTTCATTTTACTATCAGGCATTAGCCTGGATCACAGGATCACAGATTTAAAGGCACAAAGGGGGCAACTAGGTGGCTCAGTGGCTAGAGAGCTAGGAGGTCATTTAAGGGTCTGGAAAATATCATTTCAACTGATTGTTTAAAAAAAAGAGTTGACAAGGCACTGGGAGAAGGAGGAAAAGTAGACCAGGGAAATTTTTCTCAAATAAAATGGCACATAAGGAAGGGCTTTTAGAGTAGAGGAAAAAAATGATTGGGGTGAAAGAAAATTCTTAAATTTCACTCTTATTGGAAGCAGTTCAAAGAAGGAAGAATATATATATATATATGTATATATATATATA
>NC_058132.1:617696165-617704876 GCF_016433145.1 Gracilinanus agilis | reverse complement strand
TATATATATATATAGTCTTCCTTCTTTGAACTTATTCTTTAGTGGTGAGAAGAACCAGATAATTGTAATGATGATCAACTGTGAAGGACTTGGCTACTCTAAAGAATACGATGATCCAAGACAATTCCAAAGACTCATGATGAAAAAATGCTATCTACCTCCAGGGAGAGAACTGATGGACTCTAAGTGCAAAAAGAAGTGTAATTTTCTCACTTCCTTTAACTTTTTGACTTTTTTCTTGCAATATAAATAGGAAGAAAATATGATTTGCAGGATTTCATGTATAATTGCTGTCCTATTATTTCCCTTTTCAGTAGGTTGGGGAGGATTAGAAGGGGGGAGAGAATTTGGAACTCAAAATTTAAAAAAGAAAAGAATGCTAAAAATAAATAGTAATTTATAAATAAAATAAAAAACAAAATACTCCCACAAAATCAGAAAAAGGTGGGGTTAGCCAGAGTACTATCATTCCTTAGAAAAACAACTAGAAGACCATCATTACATTGAGATGCTGCAACAGATGTACCTTTGTTTTATTTAATGCTCAATAAATGACAAGGGATAATTGATCAAGAATGAGTTAGATGTTGTTCCCAATACTCTAAACTAAATTTATATTTTCTGTGGCCTACAAATGTCAATGTTCAAGAGTTCTCATTATTAACTTGAAGATCAGAAGAAAAGATTTATTGATAGAATATGAAAGATCATGAACAGCAATGCAAACTCAACCTCACTGCATGTGTGTGGCAGGGTAGGGAGAGGGGAAGAACACTTACAAGGAGGGGTGCCTCACCACTGGAGATCTATCTTGTTTATTTTGCAAGTAACAAAAGGTTAATTGGAACCTTTCAGACATTTCTCCCCTCAGCCCCCTTGGAAACCTCAACATTTAAACTTCTGACACTGAGAAAGAAGTGTTGTTACTAAGCTAAGAGGAAACAGGAGAGACTAGAATCCCTCTAAAAACAATCACTGTTCATGCAATATTCAATTCCATTTTTAACACAGAAGATGTTTGGGTCTTCTCTAGTCTTTATACCAATGATCATACATTGTATTTAAATAATAAACGCTAAAGAACAACTGGTCAGGTAGGTTCTAAAAGAGATTCTTCCTTAGGTTTGAGTTGAATTCATGGTAATTAAGTTCCAGATTTGGTATCTCTGATGGAAAAGGATTTGTTGTTGTTATTATTGCTTTTGTTGTGCATGTGGTTTAGATTCACACTGTACTTTTACATATATTGTCTCATTTGATCCTCACAAAGGTCCTAGAAGTCAGAAAGTTTGAATACCATTATCCTCATTTTATAGAAAAAAAATCACAGAATTTCATAGGGAGATAGCATTTTAAAGGTTAGAGAGTATTTTTCTTACAACGTTATTCTCATTTCACATTATTCTCATTTTATAGATGAAGAAACTGAAACAAAGAGAGGTAAAATTGCTTGAACACTTACCTAATAAGTGTCAATCCAACTTTCTTGGATTGAAGTATTTTATACAGGTTCAATCAAGCCAAATACTTTCTCAAAATCACACAGGTAATAAGTATCATAGAGGAGATTTGAACCCAGGTCCTTTGGTAGTAGGAAGAAGCTAAGTAGTTGAGTGGATAGAGTGCATGGTCTGGAATCCAGAAGACCTGAGTTCAAATCTGTCCTCAAACACTTACCAGCTGTTTGACTCTGGGAAAGTCATTTAACTTCTGCTTGCTTAATCCATGGGAGAAGGAAATGGTAAACCACTCTAGCTTCTTTACCAAAAAAAACTCCATGGACAAGAAGATCAAAGAGTAAGTAAGACATGAATGAAAAACAAGAAGAGCCTGTAGTGGTATTGAGAGAAAAATCTATGTGTTAGAATATCAAAAAACCACAGGGTTTTTTTTAGATCTTAATGGAAAGAAATAGTCTTTCAAGTATTAACCATCATTCAGGAAGGCTACTACATTTCTAGAGCCCTAAGGAACAGATAAAGTATACAAACATTTTAGTCTTGGTGATATTGTTGACATTTCTACCAAGGAGCCTGAGCCCTCTTCACCTCAATTTTGAGGCTAAATGGAGAGCAAGGTGGCTAAATAGAGCAGTGGTTCCCAAACTTTTTTGGCCTACCGCCCCCTTTCCAGAAAAAAATATTACTTAGCCCCCTGGAAATTAATTTTTTAAAATTTTTAATAGCAATTAACAGGAAAGATAAATGCACCTGTGGCCATCACCACTTCCCTGGATCACTGCAGCACCCACCAGGGGGTAGTAGCGCCACTTTGGGAATCACTGGGATAGACTAGAATCAGAAAGACTCATTCTTTCTAAGTTCACACCTGACTTTAGATACTTGACAGCTGTATGAACCTGAGGAAATCACTTAATTCTGTTTCCTCATTTCCCTCATCTGTAAATTGAGCTGGAGAAGAAAATGGCAAATCACTCTAGTATCTTTGCCAAGAAAACCCCAAATAAGGTCATGAAGAGCCGAACATGACTGAAAAATGACTGAATGACAACATAGGACTTTACTAGAAACAAGAAGAGAACTTTCATATATGTAAGAGGGACAGAAGAGGGTGGAAAGTGACCTGACAGCCAGTTCAAATCATGGTGCCCAGAAGAGCAAGGAGTGACCTTCAACAGCTGGCACAAGGACTTTTCAGGCAGTGATGTGCCATCCAGATATGAATATGGTGGAAGCAATTCTGGATAGAAACACAAGTAAGAGTGCACCTGGGCTGGGGTTGGAAGAAGGAGTCTGGATTCTCACTTTGCTCTTACTATATCTTTTAAGTAAATGACCCTTTCCAAAAACAAATCAATGTTAAAGGGTTAAGAAGAATGTACATAATAGTTCCTGGTGCTTCACAACAAGAAGAACACAATTGGTAAGAGTTTAAGACAATAGTAGTAGGGACACCGCAAACCCTTTAAGGTAGTTCTGAACCATGAAGGGATATGCAATTGTTCTTAATCAGAGAGTTAGTTGAAGTGTATCCACTATATGAGTATTTAATGAAAAGAACTTGCAAAAAAAGATTTTTATAATTATCTTGTTTTTATATCACTTTCATTTCAAAAGATATCTCTTCCCTACCCTTATAAAGTGAACCATTTCATATAGCAAATATTTTTAAATAAAAATACAAAGATAAGTTCAGGAAAAAAATTAATACAGCTAATATGTCTGACAGTATATGCAATGTTTTGCACCACCACCATCTTTTTTTTTAACCTTTATCTTCCGTCTTGGAATCAATACCATGTATTGGTTCCAAGGCAGAAGAGTGGTAGGGACTAGGCAATGGGAGTTAAGTGACTTGTCCAGGGTCACACAGCTAGAAAGTATTGGAGGTCAAATTTGAACCCAAGACCTTCCATCTCTGGGCCTGATTCTCTATCCACTGAGCTACAAACTTCCCCCACCACCACTTCATTTGATATTTAAAAGTTTGGAGGCTCCAACCTCTGACTTCCTTTAAGTCTTATTTTAATCCCTGCCAGAATAGGAAATCTCTTTACATCTCTCTTAATTCTAGTATTTTTCCTCTGCAGATTATTTCCTATTTATCCTATAACCTAGGTCCATTTAATCCCTTATCAATTAGCTTTCACAAAGGATCACTATTTCAAAGATATAGCAAGAACAAAGGACATCACACTCTTAGTTCAGTTTCTACCCAACATTAATCCTCCATGTTCATGACCAGATGTGGCATCATTGTCTGATAAATTCTTATCTCAGCTACTTCTGGGTCCATTCCCCAATGCTAAAGGTTACACTCTTTGTTCCTCTGGAAACTGATTCTTGAACTGGATTCCAAAAACAGTTATCTATTTCTGCAAAGAGGAGACTAAAATTCATTTTCTGAACACTTCTTTGGGGCAAAGCCAAGTAATTATAATTACTTAGTATCTATTTTTTATTTTCTGTTGGTTTTTTTGTTTTGTTTTAGGTTTTTCATTAAAATTTTGATAGTCTGATATTGCTACCTTCCCTCTGCAACAGTTCATATAAGTCTCTTCATACTTCTCTAAATTCTTTATATTCATTTTTTCCCTAAATAGTAAAATGCCATTACATTTATATATCATTGTTTATTTAGCCATTCCTCAGGAGACAGGCATCCAATGCTTTGCTACCACTAAAAATATGTTGTTCTGAATATTTTAATGAATATAAGATCTTTCTATCTTTTACTTCCCTGCCTGGCAGTGGACAAAGAAATTATTTTTAAAAGTTCTCAGGAAGGGACATTGCCACATTTTTGCCCAAAACAATGAATGAATAGGATAGGACTTAAGCCAAGAAACAAAACACCTAGATATGCTAAGTAATCAAGTATCCAAATGTAAACTGACAACTGGAAACTGGTAGAAGAGGGAGATTTCTGTTTCCAGGAATAAAATGTATTGGATTCTACCATTTTCACTGAAGCAGGAACAGCAACTTGGCTCTTAATCTATCTTTGTTTGCTGCTAGCCATTTTTTTCCCAGCAGGGCTCTCTCTGCGTGTATTATTTTTCCTGTAATTTGGGAGTAATTGTGATGGCACTGAATCCTCCACCTTCCTTGATCCTTTTCTGCTGCTTATGGGAACAGATATGGCAGTGATCCCAATGGCTATCTGTGGTTCTCTGATATTGATCAAATCTGAATTCAAGCAAGGGCAGAAGGTATGTATTGTCTTTGTTCAGAAAGAGAAGGATAGTGGCTGAAAAACAATAAATTGGAATTTGAGGGGAAAGAACATTCCTGATAGAAATTTAGAATCTACCAAATTTCTTTTCCCCCCTATAGATCCATTTCCTGCTTAATTTCACATAATTAAGAGCAATTTCTTTGTAGTGCTCATTAAATAATGAGGATATTTTACCTAAAAAACTTTTAAGTATATTTCAGAATCACAATTATACCAAGTCAACCACTTCCTAATTGTTTTGCTATTTGGTACTACTGTCTATTCATATGATCCAGGTTTTGTTTTTATTTTTTTCCCCTAGATTCCAATTCCACTATGGTCCCAAAAAAGAACAGTGCCATCAACCAAACATAGGAGCAAAGAGTAATAAGGTAAGTTCCTAACAAAAGACTAGCAATAATTTTCTGGGACTAAAGAGGTAAGGAAGAACAGCTAGTTGGCACAGTGGGGTCAGAAGTCAAGGTCCTGTAGTCAAGATTCATTTTCCTGAATTCAAATTTGGTCACATCCACTAATTGGTGTTTGATCCTGCACAAGTCACTTAACTCTGCCTCAGTTTCCCCATATGTAAAATGAACTGGAGATTGAAATGTCAAACTACTCCAGTATCTTTGCCTAGAAAACCCCACAAAAAGTCAAGAAGAATCAGACACTATTGAGCAACAACAACAACGAGGCAAAATCTAAAGTATATGGAATTCATGGTTGGTTTTAATTCTGCCTAAACATATGCTCGTAGATAGAATATAAGCTCTTTGAGCAGAATGACTGTTAGATTGTTGTCTTTTCCCACTTAGCAGAGTGGCTGACACATTGTAGGTGTTCAAGAGATAATGTATTGATTAAAGTGGCTCATTGAACTAATCTGAAAAATGGTGATAAAATTACCTGTAGTACTGTACTAATTCATTACAGGTATTTTTTTTTCATTCAATCTAATCTAACTGTCATTATTTTATTAATTTGCTTCTTTGTACCAAAGATTGTACTAAGTTCAGAAGTTTCAAAGACAAAAATGAACTAATTCCTACTGAAACGTACATACCAGTGATTCCCAAAGTGGGTGCCACTGCCCCCTGGTGGGTGCTGCAGTGATCCAGGGAGGCGGGGAAGGCCACAGTTGCATTTATCTTTCCTAATAATTGCTATTAAAATTTAAAAAAAATTTAATTTCCAGAGGGATAAGTAATATTTTTTTTTCTGGAAAGAGGGTGGTAGGCCAAAAAAGTTTGGGAACCACTGGTATACACATTCTACTAGAGGTAAGTGACGAATAAAGGACATGGACCACTGGTTGCATATTCAGGAAAGTTAAAATCCAGGCTCAGACATTTCATAGGTGTGTGAACATGGGAAAGTCACTTAACTTTTCTTTGCCTCAGTTTCCTCATTTGTAAAATGAGAATAATAATAGCATCTAATTACCTGGGTGGCTATAAGGATTAAATGATATAGCATACCTAAAGTGCTTTGCAAACCTTAAAGTATTCTATAAATGGGAGTTATTGTTATTGTTGTTGGAAAAACAACATGAACATAAATAATTACATGTCAACTATTCATAAAATGGTAGTGCAGTAGATAAAGCTGTGGACCTGGAGTCAGGAAGACATGAGCTCAAATCCTGCCACAGACACTAGCTATGTGATGCTGGGCAAGTCACTTTAACCTTGTTTGCCTCAGTTTCCTCATCTGTAAAATGAACTAGAAAAGGAAATGGCAAACCATTTCAGCATCTTAGCTAAGAAACCCCCAAATGGAGTCACAAAGCAGCAGTCACAACTGAAAATTCTGAATGACATTTATAAAGTAAATATCAAGTAATTTGAGGGAAAGGGGAAAGCTTTAACAACTGGGGAAATTTAAAAAAAAAAAAAAGCCTTAGTGGCCCTGGAGATGAACCTTAGTAGAGAGCTGATAGGGTTGGAGAGGTTAACTTCTTTTTTTTTTTTTGATGTGGTAGATAAAACATCTGGCTAGCCAACTGCATTTTTCGCTTTTCAGTCATTTGTGTTGTTTTGCAGGCATAGCTCTAGTGGTATATAAGTGCTATAAATAAGTTATGAGCCAGTCTTAGAAAATAAAAAATAAATAAATAAATAAATAAGTGGTCATATGCCTATAAAGGCAAATATTTTATAGTAACTCATTTATTGCATGCTGATGATTTACTGTATTTATGTGTATGTAGTTACATTTGTCATGACAAGATGATGCTTTATAATTAATTTGCCAACATGATTTGGCGTAATCCTATCCAGCCATACTAGCAATCTGCACATCACACAGAAAAGTGTTTAAACAGAGTCCAGGTCTGAAAAATCATTTGGTGTGATGGCGAAACATCAGGAAACTGCAGCAGAAATCTGAGGCAGGAAACTGAAATCCAAAACAGCTCCACAAATCCCACAGTGCCTGCCTATTTTAGATGTGAAGTATTCCCACCACAAATCTCAGTGCTCTTGCATTACTTAAAACTAAATGGCCTTTAGGGAGCCCATGGAGGAGAAACAAATGAACAGAACTTTTATGTTTTCGGGTTGCCTGAAAATGCCTGTGTGAAATATTAGAGGGGTACGTTTGAGTCCTTGCAATTTAAAAGTCCTCTGAATGTTCCCATTCTGAGCCTCCATTCTCAGAAGTGACCTCATTGCCATAACTATGCTACTATCACGTGGGGAGCCACCAGTCAACATCTCAGCTCAGGAGTGAAATTGTTTTTGTTTAGTTTGGAAAGAAAATCGATTTGCTTTGGGCTTTCTCAAGAATTATCACGGATGCACTCTCCTGAGTGGAACATCTCAAAACAGCTTTCTCTCCCCTCCTTTTTCCCTTACTTGTGGCTGAGAATTTCTTTATTATAGGGTTAAACAATTTGATGGAAATGAAGTAAATTTAACTAAAAACATCTTCTTTCCACGTAACAAACTGTTCAGCATTTCCTATTGAAAGACGATATTGCTAATTATTGCACCCATGTAAAAAATGCTCTCTGGATTAGCATGAATGTATATTTATTATCAACATCATAGGTTACCTTTCTAAAGCATTTTTAGATTTACACAGTGTAGTTTTTTTTTCCTTCTAAAATGAACTTTGAGCCAATTAATGTAAATATAATGATCACCATTTTATAGATGAGAAAATAGGGCTTAGCCAAATTAAATTACTTGTCCAGGGTCACACCGCTTGTAAATATCTCTAAAATACTGCTCTTCTGTATCCTAGGGCCAGGGATTTTTATGTTCTCAACAGCTTAAGCAATTCCCCAGTCAGGTGATGAGGTCAGTAATGGGGATACATTCCTGGAATGTGGATGCACATTCCTAATGTCCTTTTTTTTTTTTTGAGGGGCTTGCATCAGTAGCCATAGGTTTCCTGTGGATAGTCAACCATTACTGGAGAGATGGTGTATACTCACTAGAAGGGAGTAGATTCAGAAGGGAAGGCTTAAGTCTGTTTTCAGTTGTAAAAATTATAACATTTTAAGAAAAAGAGAAAAGTGAAATCTAAATTTTTAATGAAAGTTGGCCTTACCTCATTTTTATATTATTATTGTTGCTGGAGTTGTAATAAATTCAACTTTCATAATAAATACTAATAGACAAGTAAATCTACAAAAATAAATAAATGAGTTTGACAATCTTAGGTAAACAAGAAGACCATCTGGCACTCAGTAACCGAAAGAAATACAAGGATCAAGGACCAATGAATCTGAATTTATGGCATGAGTTTTCCAAAGGTGGTGAACCTGGAGATTATGAATTGAGTTTGATCTTCTTTAGTTCAGTGCCTATTGTCTTATAAACCAAGAATAGTGACCAGTGAAGATTCCCGGGATTAATAAGTGGAGAAAGAAAGGAAGGAAGGAAGAGATAGAGGAAGGGAAGAAGGGAGGGACAGAGGAAGGGAGGAAGGGAGGAAGGGAGGAAGGAAGGAAGGAAGGAAGGAAGGAAGGAAGGAAGGAAGGAAGGAAGGAAGGAAGGAAGGAAGGAAAGAAGGGAGGGAGGGAG
>NC_058132.1:617650158-617693282 GCF_016433145.1 Gracilinanus agilis | reverse complement strand
AGGAAGGAAGGAAAGAAGGGAGGGAGGGAGGGAGGGAAGGAAGGAACCAGCAAAAGAAACAAAGATAAAGCAAAGGAAAAAAGAAAGAAGTAGAAGAAGAAAGAAAAAAGGAAGAAGAGAAAGAGAGAGAAAAAAAGAAGAAAAAAGAATCTAAGAATTCTTCTCCATTGTTCTTTTATCTTTCCCTGACACCTCCTGTTCCAACCCCACCTTATAGAGCAAAGAAGATCTGACATCCACATGATTGTTTCACATTTTTCGTTAATTCTAAAGGAGACAGTGATCACCTAAAGATTCAAATGGAAAGAGCAATAAATGCCTCACTCTCTGCTCATGTCCTTGTTCTCTCAAAAATATTTCTGTCAATCTCTAGGTTTCCTTTACTCTTAAGAATTTTGCTTTGCTCTCAACTGATTCTCATTCCTTGAAATATTTCTTGGTAAGTAAATGTTCTAAAATCTTCTATGCATATGATCACTAAAAATAATTTGTTATTATTGCCTCTTTTTATATTTATATTGCTTCTTAATGTTTACAAAGTACCCAATTCACTCCACTCTTTTAAATATTGTAAATGTCTCATTGACACATAATTATTTTGTGTGTTGTCTCCCCCGATTAGATTGTTAGTTTCTTGAGGGAAGAGACTGTTTTTGCCTTTCAAAAGTATTTCACTTTGTGAAATTTGATACAATCCTGGAACATAATAGGTACATTATAAATGTCACTTCACTGGCTAAAATTAGGGGAGGGTGGGTGTAATTGACATAAGTATTATTGAATAGTGGAGAAAAAAGAGCTCTGGACATGGAGTCAGAGAGGGAAAAGATCTGAAGTCAAATTTATCTTGGATATTTTACAATCTTTGTTACTATGAACTTTTAAAAGGGAGTTGGAAAAATCAGGAGTTGAGATGGAAGAGGGGCAATGAGGAATCGTCCTAAGAACAAGGAGCAGAGCCAGTAGAGAAAGTGAGCATAGATGGCTGGGGCTCTTCATGAAATATAGTGATACTACAAATATTCTACAAATTAAGGTATTGATGTTATTATTATTATTCTCTATCCCTGTCTAAAGTGGATCAGAGAGGCAAAAAAGTTAGTAGGTTATCAAAGAGTTAAGTTAGGAATGAAAGAGGGAACCAGTCTTAGATATTCTTTTTTCTTTCTTTATCAGTGAAAATGTCTTTAGAAAGACCACATCTCCAAAGTAAATAATGAAAGTCAATGTAAAAATAACATTCGATAGATAGAATTTAATTAAGTGCATAGTAGGCCCTTGACAACTTCCAAAAGTTATATATCTTTTCCATGTCGATGTGACAGTACTTTATCATGCATTGCCTTTCTTCTGGCACTATTTTAATATCCACTTATAAAAATGTGTTTCTAAACTCATCTGAAATGGAGACTTTGAAGACCATAGATTTAAGCTCATTTTGTCAACCCCTTCAATAACATCCCTGGAGATATCAAACCCCCAGAGATTCATAGGTTATTGCTTTTCAGGAAGAGAGAAGCAAGAGGCCTCTTTGCTATTCTGAAGTTTCTGTGATTTCATTGAGAATCAATTGTTCATTCAGTAGCATGCATTCACTCAATAAGCATTTATTATGTGCCTGTCATAGGCACCAGGGGAAGAGGAGAATGAAAAAAGAAGAGGGAACTGTCTCTTTCTTGGCCTAAAGCATTTTATCATCCAGTGGGGAAGAGAATTCTAAAACAATTACCAAGAAAATATAAACAAGGGCAAATTATGCATATTTATATCATAAGTATCTTCAGGATAGTATAAACAGGACATCTCAGGACTGAGGGAACAAGAAGCAAGGGCAAGTCCATAGTGCTGATCACCCAGAGGACATGGAACACTGATTTGGTGATTTGAATGGAATCAGAAAGGGAAGAAATTGGTTAGAAAGAAGCTTTCTAGAACAGAAAAATTTGAGCCAGGTTCCTAGGTTGAGAGTTAGAAGGGACTTTAAGGGCTGGTGAGTACAACACCCTCATGTTATAGATTAAGAAACTGAGGGCAAAAGAATTTTCATGACTTGCCCAGAATCACACATCTTGGAAATCTCAGAGGCAAAATGTGAACTCAAGTCTTCCTGAACTCAATTCCAACACTCTATTTGCTGCCCCTTTTAGCTGCCTAGGTGGTCTGAAAGTAATATTCCTGGAGTATTGTGTTCATTCAGGGTAACACATTTTAGGAAAGACATTGGTAAGCCAGAAAGAATGCAGAAGAGGGCAACGAGGATCTTTAATCAAGTGAATTAATTAAATTTAAATGAAATAAAATTAAGTAAAAATTTAAAAACCGAATTAATCTTCACAGCAAGGGAAAGGAACTGGGGATTTTTGAGCTGGCAAAGAGAAGACTCAAGAATACAGATAACTGTGTTTTGAAAGGCTATCTGGTGAAAGAAAGATTAGATCCAGAAGTGTTCTGGAAGAAACCAGAACCAGCTCTTGAAAGTCAATTGTAGGGGGCAGCTGGGCAGCTCAGTGGATTGAGAGTCAGGCCTAGAGACAGAAGGTCCTAGGTTCAAAGCCGGCCTCAGACACTTTCCAGCTGTGTGACCCTGGGCAAGTCACTTGACCCTCATTGCCCACCATTACCACTCTTCCACCTATGAGCCAATACACAGAATTTAAGGGTTAAAAAAAAAAGTCAATTGTGGAATTTTCAATTCCACATCAATTCAAATTCCAAAATTTACACTTTGGAAATTAGTAAATGCTACACCATTGTCCTAGTTGTATTGTTTTTTTAATTGTTTAGAGTTAAGAAAATGATAACGTGTCAATAAGGGAGAAGAACTTGTTAAATATTTACCAAGACGCTCCTGATCAGATAGGTTAGCTCTATAGAACAGGTATTAGAACAGTGATGGGTAAAAGAGGCAAAAAGATACATTTAGGCTCAAAGTACAGAAACAGTTTCTAACAATAATATCTATCTGTAAATGCAACTAGCTTCCTCAATGAGTATTTGTTTCTCCAGCTTCAGAACTTATCAATCAGCAGCTAAAGGGTTGGATGGAATTCTTTTGAACCTCTCAGTTGGCTTGAATAGCAGCTGAGATTCCTTACAACTCTAGTTTATCTCTTTTAATTATCTCTATTAATTGTCTGTTTTTTAGTATTGCCTTGCTAAAGCACTTGGTTGGTGCAGTGCAGATAGAGTTCTGGGCTATAATAAATCTTCATGAGTTCAAATTCAGCTTCAGATTACTAGCTGTGTGATCCTGAGAAAGTCTTTTAACCCTATTTGCCTCAATGTCCTCATCTTTAAAATGAGCCAGAGAAGGAAATGGCAAATCACTGCAATATCTTTGCCAAGAATACTCCAATGGAGTAATGAAGAATTGGACACAAATGACTAACAATCATTGCCTTGTCTGAAATCATAATTGCTATCTGTCTTTTTTTGTTCAGTTAAAGCATAAGAGACTATGTGTCAGTCTCTTTCAAGTGTTTTTGTAAACAAAATAGTGTTAGATTTTGCTTTCTAATCCAGGCTGCTAATCTCATCCTTTTTTTATGTGCAAATTCATCTTGTTTATAGTTAGTTATACCTATGACAATCGATGGCTTATTTTCTCCTTTCTATTTTCTTCTTATTTTTCTCTATATTTTTCTCCCTGTTTATTTCAAGTTATTACTTTTTTGCTCCTTTTTTTTTTACTTTCTTCACTTTCATTTTTTAGGTCTTTTTCTTTTTCCTTGATATCTTTGAGATAAAAGCCTGAAAATAGTACTACTAGGTTAAAGGCATGCATATTTAAGTAACTTTGAGGGACCAATTCCATATAACTTTCCAGAATAGCTCGTCTAATTCACAGGTTTGCCAGCCACACATCAATGTGCCTATTTTCCACATCATACTTTTTTTTTCAGTCAGCTTTGCCAACCTCAAAGTTGCTTTATTTCAGATTTTTTCTAATTATTGATGGTTGACAGCATTTTTCCAGATGGCTAAATCCAAGATAATCACGATTTAGTATTGCCTGTTCAAAATTCTTTAATCATTTATCAATTGAGGAATAGCTCTCATTTCTATAAATTTGAATGAGTACTTTATATAATTTGGAAATTATCAGAGAAACTTATTGCAAGGATTTTTCCCCAGTTAACTGTTTTCTTTTAAATCTTAGATACATTTGATTTGTTTGTGCAAAACTTTTAAATTTTATGTAATCAAAACTGTCAATTTGTTTCATAATGAACTCATATGCATAGATCTAAAAGATAATTTCTTCCTTGTTCTTCTCATTTTGTTTATTATGTGAATTTTTTATATCCAGGTCACATATCCATTTGTAAACTATATTGGTGTCAAATGTGAGATATAATCTAATGTTGTTGGTAAGAGCTCTCAAGCTAGTTTGTCCACCAATGTACTTATTTGAGTTAGAAGGAAATAAATTAGAAATATTTCCTTTGAATCTACTCTGTTGTGAGTTATGTGCTTTATGGAGAAATGTCTCCATGACCTTTTTTCCCACCTACCACCAGGTACCATCAAAGTATGGACTCATGTAGGTGAACTTGCATCAAAGTCCGTAGCTGTCTTGTGTGTTTGTCTTTCTTTTCTGATAAAGTAATTGAATATCATTCTTGATGGAGATAAGGCCAGGTTTTGAGGTCATCTTGTGAGGTCAAAACATCCAGAATTTAAAACGTCTTCAGTTCAATGAGTGGATATGACTTGAAGCAAGGGAAGCTTCTAACTGAAAAATCAAACATTGGTAAGCAGATGAGAAAATAAGGGATCAAGCATTTATTAAGCATCTTCTATGCATTGTGCTAGGTGTTTTAAAACTATTCTCTATTTGGTAAGAAGAGGAATCCAAACCCTTTATCCATTTTATTGAACTCTGATGCAGATAGTGTAGAAAAATGGGGAAAAATAGTTTTCCTGTACCCAGAAGAAGAAGAAGAAATACTTTCCCTATTATTTAGTTTGCAGATTCAGCTCTCCCAATATTTCATTTCCACTCCTAGACCATTTCCTTACCATATATCTTCCCTAACTTCATTACTTCCTATTAGAATGTAAACCCCTTGACAGAATTCTTTCCTCAGGTTTTTGAATTCCCAGCACTTAGCATAGTACTTAGCACATAGTAGGTATCCTTTTTTGTTTCAGATGTAAATGGTTTTTCCCCCCAGGTATAAAAGCCTCCTTCACATCTTATGCCAAGATATACTATGGACAGTACATACATACAGTACCAAATCGATATACAATACAGAAAAAAAGAGAGTGAGTTTGTCATTGGAGTAGCAAACCAAGGTTACTCTCTCTGCAGAAAGCTGTGAAAAAATGGGGAGCAGCAACATTATAATGAGGACAGCATAGTGTCCTGTCCGGTATCTACATTCCCTCAAAGGAGCGGGCTACCTAGGACAGTAAGGTTACACTAAATGAGGCATATTCTCCCAACAAACCATAGAAGTATTTGTTTCCTTTGGAAAGAAATCCCAGTCTCATTCAGACAATTAAAGCTGCCACACTGTTTTTCCGACAAACACTGAAGAACATCCCCCTGAAGCCACTGTGGAATCAGGTTGTACATTGACATGTTTAAGTTAGCTTATTCTCCTTGTTGAAAATAAAACATTTTAAAAATCCACCTCATTGAGTTCTGAGATACTCTACCTAGTGTTTAATTGTGCCAGAGGACCTTCCACTGTATCTCCCAATCAGCGAAGTATTTGCAAACGCATTTTCAATTTGCCCAAGATTATACAGACAAATTGCTTAAAAGCCCTAAGAGATTAACTCTAATTGGCAGAGGAGGGATATGGCATCAAAAATACCAACTCAACCCTGACAGTGTTTGGTGCCCAAAGGGTAAGGCAGCTCCTCATGTTGAAACACTGTGGAAATAAAAACATCAGTACATGACGGGAGGCAGGCTTTATGGAGGACTTGCCTTGATCCTGCTTTAAAATAACATGAAGCACACAGCTGCTCTCTTATCCCGCACTGGGCTTTGTGGAGTTGTGACATTCTTGCTGAGTAAGGGCAAATGACACACTCACCTTGGCAGCGGCTCTTCTGGCTGCTTGGGGTTGGCACAATCAATAAGTCCCCAATGTTAGAGGAATATACAAGTACCAATGGCAAATGGGAAGTTTTGTTGTTTGTACTATGCACAGGAAAAGAACCTGTTATCCTAGGTGTGTGTTGGGGAGGAGTGGATCTGAGGAATCGGGCTTAGACAAAGAAGATAGATAAGGCAATATGAATTAACTTACATATGTGAATATATAGTTTCATCTATATCTATATCTAATTTTTATATCTATATTAAGTAAAGGCTAGACCTGTGTTTTCTTTTGTATAGGAAGCTCCAGGTGGGGAAATTCATTTTATCAATATAGGTCTGCACTTCTCTAAAATGCATAGTCTTAAAAGAGATGCCCAGAGCAGTGAGAGATTAAGAGACTTTCCCAGAGTCACACACACAGTATGTTATCAAAAGCAAAATTTTGAAATCTGGTCTTCTTGGCTTGAAGGCCATTTCTCTATCCTCTCATATCTATATCCATATCTATACGAGAAAATATATTCAGATTAAAAACTCCACATCTGAAATCATGAAGGGTGATATTATAAGCAAATCAGAGCAGCATAGAAATTTGACCTGTCAGATTTGTGAATGAGGGATGAATATATAATGAAATAAGAGATGGAGAACACTATGTGAAATAAAATGCATATTTGGTTACATTAAATTAAAAATATTTTGCACAATCAAAACCCATGCAGCCAAAATTAGAAGGAAAGCAAGAAACTAGGAAAAAATTTATAGAAAACATCTCTGATAAAAACCTAATTTCTCAAATATGTAGAGAACTGAGTCAGAGTCATAAGAATATGAATCATTTTCCAACTGACAAATGGGTAAACAGTTTTGAAAAACAGTTATCAGAAGAAGAAATCAAAGCAATCTTTAATCATATTAAAAATATCTAAAGCACTATTAATTAGAAAAAGGCAAATCAAACTTCTCTAAAATACTACCTTATACTTATCAGATTGGCCAAAATGAAGGAAAACAAAAATGATATGTGTTAGAGGAGACATAGAAAAATTGGGACGTTGATGCGCTGTTGGTGAAACTGTAAACTGATATAACCATTCTGGAGAACAATGTGGAATGTGTATACTCTTTGACCCAACAATACTGCTATTGGTTCTGTATCCCAAAGAGACCAAAGGAAAAGGAAAAGGATCTATTTGTTCAAAAATATTTATAGCGGCTCTTTTTGTGATGGTGACAAATTGAAAATTGAGAGGATGCTCATCAACTGGGGAATGACTGAAAAAGTTGGGGTATGTAAATGTAAAGGAAATATTATTATGCTATAAGAAATAACCAGCAAGATGATTTCAGAAAAACCTGAGAAGACTGACACAAACTGATGCAAAGTAACATGAGCAGAACCAGGAGAACATCATACATATTAACAACAGTATTTTAAGATAATCATCTGTGAATGACAACTACAAGATAATTTGAGAAGATTTATAATGAAAAATGCTATCCACTTCCAGAAAAAGAAGTGATGGAAAATCTCTGAAGATCGAAGCACATTTTTTCACTTTATTTTTTTTTGTCTTTTCTTTGCAACATGTCTAATATGGAAATACTACATGATTTCACATGTGTAATTGATATCACATTTCTTGACTTCATAATGGGTAGAGGAGTTAGAAGGAAGGACAGAATTCAAAAAAATTTAATGAATGTTAAAAATAATTCATATTTAAAAAACTATATAAGAAAACATGTATGCATGTATATACATAAATATATTTGCAGATATACGCATGCACATGTGTATGTATATGCATTTACACATATATTATGAATAAAAATATAAATATACGGGACTGAGCATTGGAATGGATCTTAGTTCACTGTCCTAATTTCTTAAATAAGGCCTGAACAAACCAGGTAACTACTCAGTGGAAATAGGCTAACGGGCAACATCAGTGAAATGCATGCCTGGAAAAGAAGATTAACCAATGACACAGTAAGAAAAAGAAATGAGCCAGTGGCCATGCTGTGTCCTCCAGTAGTATTTATAGAATGTCAAGAGTTCTAGAGGAAGGTTCTCAGGATCCTGAAAAGACCTCTTATGGAGAACTAAGAGGAAGGCAACAACAAGAGTTGTATGGGATGGGAAGGCATAGATTAGTTGTGACCTACTTTGTTGGAGGGAGCACTCACATGCTAAGATAATAGATTCATATTGTGATAAATTATTCCTAATTAATGGACTTTCCCCACTACTTTGCAATTGGATTTATAATCTTTGTTACTACTAAAAGTTAATTTGTCCACATACTCCCATTCCATTGCCATACAAAACTGTCATTTATTAAATAATAAAATTCAGGTAATGAAAAGCATTTCCCCCTTTCTGCTCCTTCATTTTTCCATTTTCTTCCTCACTTTGTCACAGTCTCTTGCACTTTCAGAATGGGTATTCTCCTTTTGCTTTATTTTCCAATATTTTCTTAAAATAAGTGATTTGCTTAGTATGGTCCAGTGACTTTAGAGGTTGACAGGGAATAATTTAACCAGTTCATGGAAGGCATGAACCTAAAGATTTAGTGGAAGATAGTGAGAAGTACCTTCTCTCTAGGGGCCTGAGAAAGCAAAGTGTCCATAGGACATATTTATCACAACTCATTCTGTTTGTTTTTTTAATTTATTTATTTAGAATATTTTTCTGTGGTTTCATGATTCCTGTTCTTTCCCTCCCCTCTTTCCTCCCTCCTCCCTGAGCTGACGAGCAATTCCACTGGGTTACGCGTGTATCGTTGTTCAAAATCTATTTCCATATTATTAATATTTGCAATAGAGTATCACAACTCATTTAGGAATGAAAAATATATATTCATTCTAAGCAAGGTGATTAATTATGGTTCCCAAAACATATATATATATATGCTCTTTGTTTGGCTGATATGACAAATGTTAATCAAAAAATCATAATCATAAATGTAAATTATAAAAGTATGGGGGCTTAAGATAATATGTAATAAATAGCCCAAAGACATTTTTGCCTTGAGATTGAATGAGCTATCACACTTTTAGTCACTCCTGGTCCACTGCTTAAAAGCTGGCACCATTTTCTAGAAGAAGAAATTGTATCTACACACAGAAAGCTGATAAGCAAATTGTGATCAGGATTCAGACATGGTAGCAATTCTTTGACCTTGTGCCTAAATGGAGCACTTCTGAGGAAGGTACCATAATTCATAAGGAATGGCATAAGCTTTACAGAAGAGGACAAGAGAAGTTTAATGAAAGGAGAAAAGGACTTTATTGACTCTAGTTTGTAGTGCAAATTGTTTATCTGTTCTTTATTGCATACATAAAATCTGTTCTGTGTTTAATCCCTTGTGGTCATGAATGTTTGTAAGGTAAGTTAATAGCCACTTTTTTATAGAAACATCATACTCTGAGGTCCCTAGAGTTAACCTGGGTCAGAGTATATATGCTAAAGAAAAAGGAGAAGTCCCCTAAATGGCCCAGGTCCATCATACTGGGAAGGACTTTCTGACATAAGGATTACCTACAATTTACTTATTTTAAAGAAAAACCATAGCTATGGAGATGAAGCTTCAATTTATAGCACTTAATTAGTGTGGTAATCTTTGTGTGGACCAAAGTTAATTTAAAAACTCCTAGGTGAAGAATAAAAGATAGTATTTTCAGGTTTTCAAAATCATTTCTCCACATCAACCTTTCAATGAAGATATCAACATATAACATATTAATTTTACAGATTAAAAAAAACACAGAAAAGATGTGACTTGCTTTTGTTTATATAGCTACTCAGTGGTAGAGCCAGAATTTGAACTCATTTTCCCCACTGTTGAGATAATGTGGCACATTGGAAAGAGGGCTAAACTTTCCCTCTAAATCTGGAGCAAAGAAAGCTGAATTTCTTCTCCCTACTCCATCTATGACCTTGGGCAACCATTTCACCTTCATGAACCTCAGTTTCTTCCAATATATGATGGAGGAGATTCAGACTAGATAACTGTTGAGGCCCCATCCATATCTAAATTTACATTCCATAATATCATGGATCCAATGTCAATGAACTGTCCAACCTATACTTCTTCATTTGGCCCCTACTTACGCTAGTAGATATACTTGTAGAACCTTTTGAATCAAATGCTTTAAAAACATTTTATTTGAGGGAAGACTCATCTAGGCATTAAGGTAATGCAATTTGTACCTCTTTGTACTAATTAATTCATCCTCGGGACATTTTCATAGCTCTTGAATTAAATAATAAACTTTAATGACAATAAGAACTACAAACCAGAGTCCAAAGTGAAGCAATTTTATTCTCTAGTAGGGAAGCAATATAGCCTTTAAATGTGTGGGAATAGCCATGTTCTCCTATTAACGGACTACTCTGGAATTCATTACAATTTCATGTTCTGCAATATTAGGTTATGCTTGCCATACTCAAGTCTCCACATTTCTAAACCAGAGGATTAGAGGGGGAAAATGATTTGTTCATCGAAGATGAGAATTCATACCTCTACTAATTTCAGAAAGAGACATTGGCAAAATGGGTAACAATGTTGTGTTTGGGAATTCTTTTAACATTTTAAAAGCCACAGTCTGGCAAGAACAAAGAATCACTTTGCTCCTAATGTATTAAATATGTTGCCTATTTATATAGTAATTGTTTTATGGAAAATTCATCTCTTTTGTTCAGTCTTATCTTTTTTCCCTCTTGTCCATGCAGTGTATTTATGAATTATGCATGGGAGCATAATTAAAAGTAACAATTGGTGAATTGTACTCCATGGACATTGTTCTGTGTTTCAAGTCTTATTTAGACTCCACTAAATTTATGCAAACAGAAGAGCTTGTAATTCAATTCATAACCATCCTTCCTGCAAAGGTTTCCTTTATGTAAAATGCATTGCTTGCTAGGGGCTGTTTTTCTGACCAGATGCTTTGTATATTTTCCCTCCTCCTCTTTAATCAGTAGAGAATTTAGCATCTCCCCTCACATGGAGCCTTGTTATAATTTGTTTTTTATCCATCTTCCTCTCTCTTCTTCCATGGAAGTATCTGTAGATCTCACAAAACCTTCCATAGGAAGTTCTTTGTACTATGCTACATACACAGTTTGTCAGTGGATTGTCCAAGAGAGATGCCTAAAACTCTATCCTTTGGATACAAGTCTTGAAACTCATCCGCTACAAACTGTAATAGTGTCATTCCCTACCTATTTCTTGTTTTAAAGTATAAGCACACTGGGGAAGGGGACAAACCCAAGACTCCTTGGAAAATTATGCTATACCCATATGTACCTTTCTAAGAGGAAAAATTGTTGGGTACATTAGCCTGATTAACCCTAGTCAGACCCTACCTCACTCTTATATTTCTTGGAAAAATTGTCCTTTAGAAAAGATATTTAAAAAAAAAAATTTAAGATTCTATTAGATGAGACACTGGCCAACTCATCCTCCTTTCCTTACTCCCCCATCTTCCCTAGTAACATCTTTAGACTTCCTATTAACCTGCTCTACTCTACCATCAAGGCCATAGATTAAATTGTTGAACCAGGACTATTCACTGTGTGATAATGACTTATGCCTGGAAATAGATCTTTTTTTTTTTTCCTCTTCCTTGCCCTAGGTCAGCTCTGGTAATTCCTTTCTCTCCACTTATAATTATTATGTTCCGCTACAAAACACTCTTCTGCAAAAATGCCATATGATGAACTTGTAAAATGGAATTGACTTCTTCCTCTTATTGCCAACATAAAATTATTTCTTGCTGACTTCACTCATTAACATCTCACATTTCTCGGCAGTGTGACAACTGTGTCTAGATGACAGTCCAAAAGTAAATCCACATTTGGGGGTACTAAATATATTCCCAAGTTATGCTCTGTTCAATTACTCCACTGTATCTTGCTTTAATGAATATATCATCATACATATATAGAATTATTAATTATTATTCTCCCCACTTTTCCTTTCCTTCTCCTCCTTGCTCATGATTTGAAAAATGCCATTAAAAAAAAGCTTTTGGCAAGAATGCAATGTCATCCATTTGATCCATCATCTTCCTCTCAGTCCATCTTTCTTTTTATTAAATAAAGGATATTTATATTTTAAACTAAATATGTGAAACCCAGTCCTGACAAATGACTTCCTCTTGTCATTACTGAGTAGGACTATATTATAGAAGAGAGTTTGTGGATGACAGAGTGGCTCTGTATTATATTGCACTGACTGGAAACAATTCCTCATTGCCATACACTGAAAAGTTTTTTTTTTTTTTAAATTAATCAGTTAATTATAAAGATGAGCAATTAATAAAAGAAGCAGGAAGAGAAGGATGGTGACAGAAGCTGCAATCTGAAATTCCAAAGGCTGCATGTGGAGGTGGGAGCAGGATCCTCTTAAATCATCCCATATCTTTGACTAGATGATTCCAGTTGATTGCTTTAGGCCCTTAGGGAGAGGCAACACTCTTGAAATAATCACTTTCTTTTCTGCTCAGGTCTTATCAGTTTATTGTTAAGCTTTGTTGTTGTTCAGTCATTTTAGGTGAATATGACTCTTTGTGACTCCATTTGGAGTTTTCTTGGTAAAGATACCTATAGCAGTTCCCCATTTCTTTCTACAGCTCATTTTATAGATGAGAAAACTGAAGCAAGCAGAGTTAAATGACTTGCCCAGGGTCGCACAGCTTGAATTAAGGAAGATGAGTCTTCCTGATTTCAGGGCCGACACTATCCATGTCTCTGCCTAACTAGTCATTTACAAAATTCTGCTCCTATGGTCTAACCAGAACTTGGAGGATAGATATATTGAGGCTCTTTAATTAAGTAAGATGAAGGTCCATATACCACATAGTACTGTATCTAGAGGAGACTGTAAAATTAGTTTAGACCAACTTCCTCATTTTACAAATACAAAAAGAGGCCCAGAGGGCTGCATATGATTTGTCCAAGGTCACAGAGATGCTCAGTGTCAGAACCAGTATCATATTTCACATCCTCTGATTCCAAATCAAACAGTCTTTTCATTGGCCCATGATTCCACCTGTCTCTATCCTCTAAATCACTCCACACCCCAAATCCATATTTTAGTTTTCCTATCAGGCTAGAAAAATGCAATGTCAAAGAAACCAGAGAAAATTAAGCCCTTCAAAAAAGAACAATATTAATTACATTAGAAAGGGGAAAAAAGTCATTTAAGTATTAATGCTATTGCCTATTGGGTATGTCTATTAGTGTCTCTTATCAATAAAACATTAAGCACAGAAATTGGGCTTCCCGCTAGATATAAAAGGTTGTTCAGATAAATTGGGTTAGAAATGAGAGTTCATTTATGCCTTCTTTCTGCTTGCCCTGTGGTCCATTAAAAGAAGTTCAAAGTCTTCTCCAAATGTATGTTTTAAAAGAGGGAAGGGAGGTAGTTTATAAAATCAAAGGTCAGAGACTACTTTAAGCTTGCTGGGCATTCCATGGAATAATGTACTGAATTAACAGTGAGGGAAATGTAGACTGAAAGATTTTATTTAGTTTTTTGTTTTAAGAGTTGCTTGTTCCTAATATTTTTTCCTTTGTGGCTCTGCTTACTTATGCTGACCCTATCAATTCTATCTCCAGAATATAGTTAGCCTTTGTCCCTTTATCTTTCCCTTCACAACAATCCATGTCCTGAGACTATTCCTTGGCACTGGCTGGTCTCCATGATTGGGATGCTTTTTATCAATTCCATTTCCCGTTTTGTCTAGCTTTGTTCAAAAGTCAGCTCAAGTCCTGCCTTCTGAAGGAGGACTACCCAGCATCATGCCCCACTGCTAATGGTTTCCTTTTGATATCACCTTCCATTTATATTACATCTGTCCTGTATGTACATAGTTATTTATAGCTTGTCTCCTCCATCAGCAAGCACCTAGAGGGCAGGACTGATGTTTTCCTTCTTTTGTATCTGGAGCACTTAATAGAGTCCCTGGTGTATAATCAGTTCTTATCACATTTTGACTGATTCAGGACTCGTTACTCCATCTGCAGTGTCTCTGTCTTTTCACGAGACTTCTTACATACCTACAATGCACTCCTTCCTCGCCTCTGACTTTGAGAATCCTTACCATATTGCCAGATTCAAGTCAGGTGTCACGTCTTCCAAGAAGCTCACCATCAACCCCCTAATTATTAGTGTTTTTTCCTCCACAAATTACTTTTGGTTTACTTCTTCATGTAGACATTATTTTCTATCCCTTTCCCCAATAAAATATGAGCTCCTTAAGGAGAGGGACCATTTTATTTTTATCTTGATATTATTAGTGTTTCCCACCACAAATTACTTTTGATTTACTTCTTCATGTGGACATTATCTTCTACCCCCTTCTCCAATAAAATATGAGCTCCTTAAGGATGGAGACCATCTTATTTTTATCTCAGTATTTTTCTCCAGTGCCCAACACATAATATACACTTAATGAATGTTGACTGAATGGGGATGCTTCCTTTTTTCCATCTTCTCTATTAGTATGTAGTAAAATAAATGTGCTACAAGATAAGGAGGTAGGAAAGAGTATTGTTGGTGCAGGATACAACACAGAGAATAGTCCTCCCCACACCTCCAAATTGTTCCTATCCCTTCAGAAAATAGCTTAAGTAAATAGAAGGGAATGTCACAATGTGGAAGAGTATTTTTGCTGAGTTTTTTTTAGGATTATCAGATAATAGGAAAGTGATTGAGGCTGACATCAAGGTGAACTGTTTCATTTTAGATCTCTTGTATCCTCTGAGGCAGCTAGGTGATTCAGTGAATAGTGTGCTAGGCTTGGAGTCAGGAAGACCTGAGTTCAAATTAGATCTCAGATACTTACTAATTATGTTACATTGGATAAGTCATTTTACTTGTTTGACTCTAGAGAAGGAAATTGCAAATTCCTCCAGTATCCTTGCCAAGAAAACTCGGTGCATAATACTGTCATGATATGTTCCATGGAGTCTCAAAGAGTCACACATCATTAACCAACTGAACATCACCAACAAATTTGTGTCATCATCTGGGGAAGGGGAAGCAGCTAGGGGACAAGATTATTTATGGCTGTCTTGGTCAGTCCAGTCTCAATAGTTCATCTTGCTCAGTGAGAAAGCAAATGGTGGAAATTTTTATCAAATCTTTCTCAGTCCTACATGGTACTAAGATGTTTTCTCTTCTTAAAGAAGGGGGCCCTGAATAGTCTTGGACATACAAGACCCTCTCACTTAAGTCCTCTAATTATAGCACGCCACAAAGTATGCATATCCCTAATCGGGGTGACCTTAAAGTTTGGGGAGATGCTTAAGACTTCTTAGGTCAAGAGTTTTTCCACTATTTACCTTCAGAGTTGAGGTCAAGATTGGTTTGTTTTCTCTCCTGAGTGGTACTTGCACTCTAATGGCTGTAATGTTGAAAAAAGGATAATTACAAAAAAGAATAAAGAAAAAAAGAGTCCAATTCTAAATCATTTCCACTTATAACTGGTATCAGCTCATTCTCTATAGCATTAGATTAATTCTGACTAAAATGACAAATGTATTACAATGAATAGATGAGATCTTTCTGTCTGGATCAGGCTTAAAAATAAAACAATACTGTACTGATTTTCTCTCTCAGGGTATTGTCCTCTTCTCACAATGGCCTAACATTGGCAGAGTTGTTAACACCATTGATGGGAAACAAAGCCCAAGTTTGGAAGGATACAGCAGTCCTTGGCTCATGAATGTCTTGGATTTGCAACACAGCCTGATGCCAATGGAGAACTTTTTGGCTTAAAGATCCTGCCAGCTGCCATGAGGGCTTTATGCTTTTCCCAATGCATGGACTATGTGCTTAAGGTCACATTTACAGTTTCTTAAAGAGACTCCTGGTGGCCATATGACCCATTTTCATTTGCTTTTTGGATGCTTCAGTGTCATCTTTGTGGGGTCCTGCTAGAATGAAAGAAGAATGGCCCCTGAGATGTCCAGAGGTCAGGGAGACTGAGCCATAACATTCTATTGTGGTATTTCTCATGGAATTGAAGCTCCAGAGCTATACTGGAAAGTATTCAACAGTGACCTGGAAAAAATGTCAACATAAGCACAAGTTTTATGTCATGCTTTAATAAACTCCGAAGTAAATACCAGGACAATAAAAATAATCAATTATATTATTTGAGACTCTGTATGCATAATAAGCCCAAAATATTCCCTGTCCTGTGTCCCACATTTCAGGCAAAAATATAAGTTAAGAAAATAAAGTAACTTCTTTCCTTTGATTCTGGAAATGATCAGAAAGATCTGAAATCCTCTCTCCTTGTTCCATAAATTGCTGACAGGAGGCAGTTTCATTTCCTGATGAACTATCAAAATAGATCCTGGAGGATAATCCTAAGACAAATGAATTAGATTTATATTCTCTTTACTTTCTTGTTCTTCAATCAGTCCATTTACTGAACATGAAGATAGAGGTATTGTTGCCTATTACCTTTGAAAAATACCTCAGTTACCATCTTCCTATTCTTATACTTGCTTTCAGCCTTTTATATTACAAATAAACCTTTTTCTTCTCAAATTATAATGCTTTTGCAGCAGAATGTGAGTGCTAAGAATCTATACTTGCCTGAGATACCACGGGAAAGTTTACAAAACACTTGTCCACACCACAATTAAGATAAGATCCTGTTAATTTTTCACATTGATGAAAAGTATGTTTTCATGCAAAAGTCCTGATTTCAAACTCTTATACTTTTTATGTATTTTGTTCACTTTACTCCTTGATATCTAGGATTGGGATTGTTCAGTTCATTCTGTACTGAATATTTTGGAAGCAAGCTGCCTTCAAAGCTGCCTCTTCCATGGGGTCCTCCCATGTTGTAACTTCTTCTCAAGGAGCACGTCTTTCCTTGATGTTTTATATTAAATTCTATGTATTGGGACTTCTGGGTTAAAATGGCTGCAGAGTAGAAGCATGGCTCTTAACTCTCCTAACCAACCCATACATGATACCTCAAAAGGACACAAAAACCAAAAATAGATGAATGAAGGGACCCCACAATAGGGTGCAGCATTGAAGGAACGTGGGATTTGGGCATTTCCACACTATAAGGGGGTAAAATAGCTCCCAATAAAATGAGAGCTGATCAACACCCATCACCCCATCTACAATGCCAGTGCCAGAGCACAAGAGTTAGAGCAAGCATGGGGCATTCACTAAGTTCTTGGCAGCTAACTGGGACCGGCGGGGGCTTGCCCCTGAGAGCAGCAAGACTTAAGACCCCAAGAGGTTAAAAAATGCAGACGTTGGGCACAGACCTTGACTGCAGACTGTTACGATTAAAAATGATGAGGGCTGAGATCAAAAGGAAGAATAGTATTTTAATAAAAGCCATGCTGGTAGAGATAAATTGACCACGTGCCTGTAAGAAACCTATTCAACCTCACCTCCACCATTTACCTCTCCTCTCTCCAAGCACTCAGGTAGCTAAAGACGCAGGTAGCTCAAGAGCCAGGTAACTAAAGAGGAAGTTCCAAGTCACTCCCCTGCTATTTAAAACAGTCCCTCACCTTGAATACGCCATCCAAAACAGGAAACCCATTAGACCACGGGAAATGTAGTTTTAAGGACCCCCACAGGTCCACAGAAGTTTGTCAAACACTATATTGAGGTTCAGTCCTTCCAAATAGAACCCCAGGTGATTTTAACTAACACAATACCTTGGGCATGAACCTATAGAGGAGGGGTGACAGACTGTGGAAGCAGTGTGCTGAGACTTCTAAAGGAGCCTCAGGCAGAGGAGCAAGCAAGGGGACTACCAGGAGCCTTGAGCCTGAGGCTAGGCTTGAGACCCCAGGAGCCTAAAGAGTGCAGACCTAGGGCACAAAGATAAAGCTGAGAGGGACAGCACTGTGCCGTGATTCAGGCAAAAACTGCTCCACAGCTCTATACACAGAGAGCCTGCTCAACTCACCCAGACTTCTGACTGAGAAGGAAAAACTAGCATATTAATGGCAAGCAATGCCCAAGAACTAGCCAAGAGAAAGAACAAGAGAAAAGCATTAATACTCAATAATTTTTGCACAGAAAAAAATCCAGACAACAGAGCATATAGCAAAGGAGGACAAACAAGTAAACACATCCAAACCTTCCCCCCAAAATGAAAATTGGTCACAATTTCTTGAAGAGTTCAAATCTGAGACCATGAGAAAGATGGAAGAGATTTGTCAAAAAAAAGTGGGAAATAGCTCAAAAGAAAATTAACAGTTTAAAAGACAAAAACTCTCAATTGGAAAAAGATGCCTAAAAATCAAATGATAAGCAAATTGGAGACCCAAATTAAACAGCAGGAAACCATGAAAAATAAGATAGACCAAATCGAAAAGGAAGATCAAAAGATTATAGCAGAAAATAAGTCTTTAAAGACCATAATTGGACAAGTAGAAACCAATGATCTTGCAAGATAGCAAGAACTAATAAAGTAAAGTAAAAAGAATGACAAAGTAGAAGGAAACATGAAACATCTCACTGAGAGAATGACAGATCAAGAAAACATGTCTAGAAGAGACAATTTAAGAATCATTGGTCTTCCTGAAAAATCAAAAATTAATAGAAATTTGGACACCACGCTACAAGAAATTATGCAAGAAGACTGCCCTGATGTTCTTCAACAAGAGGGCAAAATAGACATCTAAAGGATCCATAGATCACCCGCTACACTAAACCCTCAAAAGTCAACCACCGGGAATATAATTCCCAAATTCAAGAGTTTCCAAGTTAAGGAAAAAATATTACAAGAAGCCATAAAGAGACAATTCAGATAACAAAGAACACCAATCAGGATTACACAGAATCTGGCAGCCTCCATGCTAAAAGACCACAAGGCTTGGAATATGATATTCAGAAATGCAAGAGAACTGGGTCTACAACCAAGGAACACCTACCCATCAAAACTGACTATTTATTTCCAGGGAAAAGCACGGGCATTGAAAAGGGTAGAAGATTTCCAAGTATTTGCAAAGAAGAGACCAGAACTAAATGGAAAGTTTGATATCCAACCACAAAAATCAAGAGAAACATGAAAAGGTAAATAAGAAAGAGAGGGGGAAAAAAAGAAAACTCTTATTTCTAAATTTGTTTCATTAAGGGCTTCAATAAGATCAAATATTTTGTATTCTTATATGGAGAAATGTTATGTGTAATTCTCAAAAATCGTATTCATTTAAACCTTACTCTCAGCAGAATTAATCCCGAGAGAGAAGAGTAGCTATATCCATTGGGATATTGAATTCTATCTTACCTGACTGAGAAAGTCAGAAGGGATAAACCAAGGGGAGCAGGGGAATAGGGAAGTCAAAAAAAGGAGGGGAGAAGAAAGGAGAGGGAATTAATTAGGCCTTAAAAAATCAAAAGAGGGGAATAATAAGGGAGGGGATAGAAAGGGAAGTAATTCAAGGGTGGGGACAAGGGGGACTAGTTTAAAACAAACCACTGGTTTAAAAGGAAATATCGTAAGAAAAAGGGGTAGAACTAGGAGAAGATACCAAAATGTTAGAGAATACACAAGTGATAATTATAACTCTGAATATGAATGGGATGAACTTGCCCATAAAACAGAAGCAAATAGCAAAGTGGATTAGAAAACAAAATCCTACCCTATGTTGTCTACAAGAAACATGCATGAAGCAGGTGGACATACACAGGGTTAAGATAAATGGCTAGAGCAAAATCTATTGGGCTTCAACTGAGAAAAAGAAGGCAGTAGTGGCAATCATGATTTCTGACAAAGTCAAAGTAAAAATAAATCTGATTAAAAGAGATAGGGAAGTTAATTACATCCTGATAAATGGCAGTATAGACAATGAGGAAATAACAATACTCAGCATGTATGCACCAAATGGTATAGCATCCAAATTTCTAAAAGAGAAACTGGCAGAGCTCAAGGAAGGAATAGAGAGTAAAACTATACTAGTGGGAGACCTAAATATTCCTCAATCCGATCTAGATAAATCAAACCAAAAAATAAATGAGAAAGAGATAAGAGAGGTGAATGAAATCCTAGAAAAATTAGAGTTAATAGATATGAGGAGAAAAATAAATAGGGAAAAAAGGAATACACCTTCTTTTCAGCTGCACATGGTACATTCACAAAGATTGACCATGTACTAGGCCATAGAAACGTGGCAAACAGATGCAAAAGAACAGAAATATAAATATAAACTTTTCAGATCATAATGCAATAAAAATAATAATTAATAATGGCACATAGACCGTCAAATCAAAAATTATTTGGAAATTTAAAAATATGATTCTCCTAAATGAGTTAAATAACAAATCATGGAAACAATTAATAATTTCATTAAAGAGAATGAAAATGATGAAACATCCTCCCAAAATCTGTGGGATGCAGCTAAAGCAGTACTTAGTGGGAAATTTATATCCTTGGGTGCCTATATTAACAAATTAGGGAAGGCAAAGATCAGTGAACTGGGCAGGTAAATCAAAAAACTAGAAAGGGAACAAATTAAAAATCCCCAGTTAAAACTAAATTAGAAATTATAAAAATTAAAGGAGAAATTAATAAAATTGAAAGGAAAAGAACTATTGAATTAATAAATAAGACAAGAAGCTGGTATTTTGAAAAAACAAATAAAATTGACAAAGTACTGGTCAATCTAATTTTAAAAAGGAAAGAAGAAACCCAAATTATCAATATCAAAGATGAAAAGGGAGACCTCACCTCTAATGAAGAGGAAATCAAGGCAATCATTAAAAACTATTTTGCCCAATTATATGGTAATAAATATAGCAACCTATGTGATATGGATGAATATTTACAAAAATAAAAATTGTCTAGATTAACAGTAGAAGAAATAGAATAATTAAATAATCCCGTGTCAGAGAAAGAAATTGAACAAGCCATCAAAAAACTCCTTAAGAAAAAAACCCCAGGACCAGATGGATTCACAAGTGAATTCTATCAAACCTTCAATATTAATCCCAACATTATACAATTAATCCCAATTTATACAAAGTATTTGACATAATAAGCAAAGAAGGAGTTCTACCAAACTCCTTTTATGACACAAATATGCTACTGATCCCAAAGCCAGGTAGAACAAAAACAGAGAAAGAAAACTACAGACCAATCTCCTTACTGAATATAGATGCAAAAATCTTATACAGAATACTAACGAAAAGATTCCAGCAAGTGATCATGAGGGTTATTCATTATGATCAGGTAGGATTTATACCAGGAATGCAAGGATGGTTCAATATTAGGAAAACCATTCACATAATTGACCATATCAACAAACTAACAAACAAAAATCACATGATTATCTCAATAGATGCTAAAAAAGCTTTTGACAAAATACAACACCCATTCCTACTGAAAACATTAGAAAGTATAGGAATAGAAGGGCCTTTCCTAAAAATAATAATTGGTATGTATCTAAAACCATCAACTAACATCATCTACAATGGGGATAAATTAGAAGCATTCCCAATAAGATCAGGAGTAAAACAAGGATACCCATTGTCACCTCTATTATTTAACATTGTACTAGAAACACTAGCGGTAGCAATTAGAGAAGAAAAAGAAATTGAAGGTATTAAAATAAGCAGTGAGGAGACCAAGCTATCACTCTTTGCAGATGATATGATGGTCTACTTAAAAAATCCTAGAGAATCAATTAAAAAGTTAGTGGAAATAATCAACAACTTTAGCAAAGTTGCAGGATACAAAATAAATGCACATAAGTCATCAGCATTTCTATATATTTCAACACATCACAGCAGCAAGAGGTAGAGAAATTCCATTTAAAATCACCCTAGACAACTAGAACACAACTATGAAACCCTTTCCACACAATTAATACTAGATCTAAACAATTAGAAAAACATTGATTGCTCATGGGTAGGATGAGCTAAGATAATAAAAATGACCATCTTACCCAAATTAATTTACTTATTTAGTGCTATACCTATCAAACTACCAAAAAATATTTTTACTAAATTAGAAAAAAACTGTAACAAAGTTCATTTGGAAGAACAAAAGTCCAAGAATATCAAGGGAAATAATGAAAAAAAAAATATGAAGGAAGGTGGCCTAGCAGTACCAGATCTTAAACTGTACTATAAAGCAGTAGTCATCAAAACAATATGATACTGAAGAAGAGAGAGAAGAGTGCATCAATGGAATAGACTTGGGATAAGTGACTTCAGCAAGACAGTGTATGATAAACCCAAAGAATCCAGCTTTTGGGACAAAAACCCACTATTTGACAAAAACTGCTGGGAAAATTGGAAAACAATATGAGAGAGATTGGGTGTAGATCAACATCTCACACCCTATACCAAGATAAATTCAGAATGGGTGAATGAATTGAATATAAAGAGGGAAACTATAAGTAAATTAAATCAAAAGAGAATAGTATACTTGTCAGATCTCTGGGAAATGAAAGATTTTAAAACCAAGCAAGAGTTAGAAAAAATTTACAAAATGTAAAATAAATAATTTTGATTACATTAAACAAAAAAGGTTTTGTACAAACAAAACCAATGCTACCAAAATTAGTAGGGAAGCAACAAATTGGGGAAAAAAATTTTTATAACAAAAAACTCTGACAAAGGTCTAAATACTCAAAAATATAAGGAGCTAAATCAATTGTTCAAAAAAATCAAGCCATTGCCCAGTTGATAAATGGGCAAAGGACATGAATAGCAATTTACAGATGAAGAAATAAAAACTATCAACACATGAAAAAGTGTTCTAAATCTCTAATAATTAGAGAAATGCATATCAAAACAACTCTGAGCTACCACCTCACACCTAGCAGATTAGCTAACATGATGGCAAAGGAAAGTTGTGAATGTTGGAGGAGATATGGCTAAATTGGGACATTTATGCATTGCTGGTGAAGTTGTGAATTGATCCAACCATTCTGGACGGCAATTTGCAACTATGCCCAAAGGGTTTTAAAAGACTATATGCCTTTTGATCCATCCATAGCATTGTTTGGTTCATACCCCAAAGAAATAATAAGGAAAAAGCCTTGTACAAAAATATATTTAGCCATGCTCTTTGTGGTGACAAAAAATTGGAAAATGAGGGAATGTCCTTTGAATGGGGAATGGCTGAATAAATTGGGGTATCTGTGGGTGATGGAATACTATTTTGCTCAAAGGAATAAAAAACTGAGGAATTCCACATGAACTGGAATGACCTCCAGGAATTGATGCAGAATGAAAGGAGTAGATCCAGGAAAACATTGTACACTGTGGTACAATTGAACATAACAGACTTCTCTACTAGCAGCAATGCAATGATCCAGACAAAGGCTGAGGGAATCATGAGAAAGACAACTAGCCACATTCAGAGGAAGAACTGTAGGAGGAGAAAGACAGAAGAAAAACAATTGCTTGAACACGTGGGCTGATGGAGATATTATTGAGGATGTAGACAAATGATAACTCTAATCCAACTATCAATAATATGGAGTTAGGTCTTAATGATACATGCAAAACCCAGTGGAAGTGTGCATTGGCGAAAGGGGGGTTTGTGAGGGTTTGGGGGAGAGGGAAAGAACATGAAACATATAACTATGGGAAAATATTCAAAATAAAAATAAAAAAGAAAAAAAATTTAAAAATTTAAAAAATTTTTAAAAATTACTTCTATGTATTATTCTAGTCACTTGCCAAATAAAATAAGATTTTTTTTAATCTCACAGAGGGATTTATGCTTAGCACCAGCAGTCCATAAGCCTTTCGAAGGCAGTGACTATGACTCATTCCTGTTTTAGATATAGTTTTATAGGTCCAAAGCACTCAAGAGGGATGGACCTTAGTGGTCATTGAATTTATTATATTCATTTAATAATTATTTAATCAAAATTATTATGATAATGATAATGAAAAATTTCTGGTTGACTATTATTTTTAAATATTCCCAATTACATTCTATAATGGATCCCCTTTCTATGAAATGGGAAGGTTACTTTGAAAAAAACCAAGTCTTTTCAGCTACATTTTAGAGGAGGTTGCTATTATTGGTTAGTCTGGCTATACCCAACATATTTCAACTCTAGTCCTTCTCTTCCAGATCCCCTACATCACTTAGTTGGTCAAGGTAGTTAAGAGTAAAATGAAAGCTTCCAATCACATTAAGAATAGTCTATTAGAGTGGGGCTCCAGGCAATTAATCCCTGGTTAGGCTCTCTCCTCAATGGATTCCTTTAAGTCTTTGGAGTATCATTTTTTTTTTTGCTACCTAAGCCCACTACTCTTCCTTTTCCCCTTAAAAAGTTCAGTGTTTCTGAAAACTCCATTGGCTAATTTTTGATTTCCCAGTTACCACTCACTTGAAATAGTTATTTAAAGTCAACTACTCCATCATAATTCATCTTCTTTTCCCTAATGTGACAATGTGAATAGGAATGATAAATCATTTAGAGATGAAGTCACCTTTTGACTACTAGACTGAATATGGGGAAGTAACAATTAGTATGCATTAAATATTGACTAAATGTGGATAAGAACTGTGTTCTGTGGGAAGAAAAACACTTTTTCAATGTTAAAACCATGACATATTTAGAGCAACTATTTAATCATTATTTGTCTGTTGAAATCCATTTCTGAACTATGCAAAGTATAATAGAGTATTTTTAAGTGTCCCTATAACGCTTAAGGAATAAGATAGATTTAAAAAGTCAATTTATGCTGATTCCCTGTGGCTTTTAAAGACAGCCCCTCAAGTGTTAAGGCTAGTACTTCCTGAAGGCCAGTGTTCAGGTAGCTGAAAAGGCAGCCTAAGTAGCAAGTTATAATGACCTGACATTTTGGTCATGTCCAGTTTAGTGTGGTGTGAATAGACACAGTCTCAGATGACTATAAAGTTCCTTGTACAGATGGGAGGAGATTCAATTAAAGAATTAGCCTGAATAATATCCATCTAACTTCTTTTGGGAAGATATTCACAGAATTGGATGACTGAAGGGATCACTGGCAAGACCTGGATGGGGAAAAAGGCATTGCTCATGGCTTTTCTCCCCCTTATCCATTCACTCTTTTTATTCTACCATTTGCAAAAGTTCCCAGTTGAGATATTCTAGACTTCCCAAGGCTGTGGCTCAGCATATGTTCTAGGACAATAAAATCTTTGAACTTCAGAATTAGAAGGATTGCTTAGAGAAACTGATACTTAAAAAAGAATTCTTCTACAACTTACCCCAAAAGGAGATCATCCAACCTAGGACCCCAGTGAGGAGGAAATCTTCTAATTCTCATTACAGTCCATTCCCCTTTTGGACAGATCTAATTCTTAGGAAGTTTTTCCTTATGCCAAACCTCAATTGCTTCTTTTTAGCTCCCACCTATGGCTTCTCTAGGGCTTTAGAGCATGCCAATCCAGCATAACCATTAAGTAGCTATGTCAGAATTAGAACCCAGTTCTTGGGCCTTCAAGTTTATACTTCCTTTCATGGTAGTCCCCTCAGTTTGTCCCACTCTCCTTTTCACACATAATACTAATTCTGTCTTGCTGGAACAACTTTAGACTGGCCAGAGTCTAATGGACTCTTCCTCTTTGGACTAGGAGAGCAGGTATCTCATGTAATCAGTGTAATGGAAAGCATAAGGGGCCTAGATTCAGAAAAACAGAATATAAATCCAAGCTCTGCCACTTACTTTTTCATAAGACCCTGGGGCAAGGCATATAAGTTCTCTGAATTTAAGATTCCTAATCAGTAAAATGGGAATTGTAGTGCCCTCTTCATGGGGAGTTTTGTGAGGAGGGCTCCTGGAGACCTTAAATCTCTATGTAATCATGTCAGTTATTATTACTGAATAAGTCCATCTCACCCTGCATCTGCGCTGCAGGGACCACACACTGTTAGCCATGGCTCATAGAAGAATTTACTAAAGGAAGCTAAGAGGAAATGGAATAAAGGGGAAATTTTACAGGCATGACAGAATAGAGGCTTTATCTAAGCTCTGGTTACAAATTGTGTCCAACTCATATTCCTGCTTCTTCAATTGTGTGGGTTATGATTAATCCTAGATGTTTAGCTTTGGGTATATCTTGCTTATAACCCTTACCAGAGAGTTCCCTGCCTTTCCCTATCTAATCTTTCCTCAGTCATACTTACTATCCAGTTCATATAGCTAGTTTTACTTTGTGAAGTAAGGTCAGGAACCTTCATCTACTGCTCCATGCTTGCATTTCCCTATAGCAAATATAATAATTCAGTTGTGCTACACTGGGCAGAAAGTTGAGATATGGCCAGCTCCTGATTTAAGAAGGGGAGATCTGTTTTGCTGCTCTTTCTGGGCCCCCTCCCAGATACTCCTTCAATGAAGAATCTTTTGCTTTTGAACCCACCTTCCCAATGATTCATCTTTAATCCCAAGTCTGGGTCTTTGTGCCTGCCGCCATATTTTTATTATGCCAATTATCTGCAAATTTTGACCTCTGACTTCTGTCTCCTCTTCTTTATGTATTTTGCCTTCAAGTTGATCTCCCAGTCTTTAGTCTACTTCAGGATTTATATCCCATGTGGGCTCATTTCTAATAATAAATAATCATAAAGCCTGTACTTGTATAGCAATATATAATTTGCAAAAAGCAGTAATATGCAATATTTCATTTGATCATCACAATAATCCCATGAGTGATACAAGATAGTTTTTTTTTTACTTCCATTTTTACAGGTGAAGAAAATAAGTCTCAAAGGGACTGAGAAATTTGTCCAAGGTCATATTCTTAATAAATACTCATGAATGTAGTTAGAAAATAAAGATTTTTATGAATTCTAATGACCTTTCCTCCTCCCTTTGCACGGCCTGCTTTTGTATTTAGAGCCCCACTACCTCCTGTTCTTTAATTAGTCCTAAGGGTCTGACTGGATCCTCAGGCCTGGCCTTTTCTACTTAGCCCAATCTGCCACAACCTAATAGCTGGACACAAGTGCATTTCTATAATATCATCTATGATGCAGTATAATATTTCCACAAATTATGCAGAGCTAGAGTCTTTAATCACTTGAACCTCTCAGATAGTTAATAGATGCTGAAGCATTGTAATCTGAAAAAAAATAGTTTTGGGACTGAAAAAATGAAAAATAACTCCTTGGTACTGGTCTTATATATTTACAACAAGACACTTTTAAATATAATCCACATTGTATAAGTTAATATATTAATGCATTTTCAGCAACAATAAAAAGCGAATCAAGTTGTGCTTTTTAAGAAGTCAATTTCTACTCCTTAATTTATGCCAGTGTTTTGCATGTAATAAAATCCTCTTCAAGAAAATAACTGATAAAGTAATAAATCTGTCAAGTACATAAATGGACTGTTTGCCCAGGCTATCTAGAAACACTCTTTTACAGAGGCAGATATCCCATTATATCAGGATAGGTGATTATCTATTGTGTGATAAACCTGACAAATACCTTCATCAGCCTTGGAAGATCCGTGTCTGGGAACATGCTTATACAAAGACAGATATTTAATTATATCGTTCTCGGTAAAAATCAGCATTTGTCTAGTCTATGATAAGAGAAGAAAAGAGAGAGCTAAGATTAACTTCAATTGAACAACAAAGTAAATATTCATTATTTAATGTAAGGTAAGAAGACATTTCCATCATAGTTTGAAAGTAGTTATCCATTACAGTGTTCAAATGAGCCAGTTTTGATCTTCTGTTTGGCTCCTTTCAAATCTTCATCACTGACCTCAAAGGAGCCACTTTTTCCAACTAACACACAGATCACTTCTTGCTAAAAGGGAGACCAAGTAATTAGAATGATATCATTAATTAACAGTAGAAGGAGAAAGAATCATAGTGTGTTCCAGGGTCAATAAAGAGACTGGTTTGACTGGAACAGCAGATTCTGGCTAGAAATAATGATAAATGGCATGCTAGGCAAATGTGTCTTATCATAGTTATAAAATCTGTAGGAGTGGTCATGTATAGTTTTATTGTATATATCTACACATATCTACATCTGCATATATGTTTATCTATAAGATATATATGTACATATATGTATTTCTACATGTATTTATACTTAGTCCACGGTCATTTATTATTTGAGCAGGGATGTATCATAATACAAAGAGCACTAATGTCAGGAAACTGGGATTTGAATCCCAGCTCTGATGTTTAGCAGCTGCATGACGTTGGTCAAGTCTTTTCAACTCTAAGATTTAGCTTCCTCACTTATAAAACAAATAAAGTTATAGTTGCACCACCTAATTCACCAGATTTTTGATGAAAGAAAGTTGTAAATGTTGTGAAATCCATGCAGTCTGTTTAAAATATCCTCTTTCCATTCTTGTTGCTGTTATCTATAGAGCAACCTCATTAAATTAGTACCATAAAGTATTATGGAAATATGAGATATCTCCAAATATGTTACTTATATTTGCTCAACAAAATGAAATAAAAACTCCAGACCTTTTGGAGCAAAGGTAGTCCATCAATGTTCTGGTCTCACAGACTCTCACATCAACACCAGACATTATAAAAGATATCAATGACATATCATCCTCTAAAACTTAATTCAGAAGGTCTATGAGGGGCAGCTAGGTGGCTCAGTGGATTGAGAGCCATGCCCAGAGATGGGAGGTCCTGGGTTCAAATCTGACCTCAGACACTTCCTAAATGTGTAACCCTGAGCAAATCACTTGACCCCCATTGCCTAGCCCTTACCACTCTTCTGCCTTGGAACCAAAACACAGTATTGATTCCAAGATGGTAAGGGTTTAAATAAAAAAATTAAAAGAAATTAAAAAAGGTTTATGAATTTGCTCTGTGTGGGCACTTCCTCCGTGGCCCCTATGAACCTCAAAATTTCTGTGACCTAATATTGTTTCATGGAAAATTTTCTGGTGATAACCATCTCTGAATTCAGCCAGGTTGGTACTTAGTTAACATACACAATCTACCACCACCATCTTAGTCTGTGCTTATGTAGCTTTCTGTAGCCCAGAGTCATTTTCATGCTACAAGGACACTCATGATATTGTTCAACTGTCGTGAAAGTTATTATAGAGGGTCATTGCACAAAAGATTAGCTTAGGCTCTTTTCAAAAAGGAACTAGCTTTGTAAAGCATTTTTGATGGCACCACATTTTTCTAATAGAAAGCCTTTAAAAGTTTATAGGTTTAGATGGAGGAGTAACCTAAGAGATCATTTTATGGATGTGGAACTTGAGGCCAAAAGAAGTGAAGTGATTTGTCCAAGATAGCACTGCTAATGAGAAGCAGAAATGGGGTAGCCCTTATAGGGACAGGAAACTCCAATCTTGAAAAGAAAGCATGAAAACATGGAAAAAGGAGGTGGGAGAAAGAATGGAATGTGAATGACTGTTCCAGGATTTTTCTCCTCACCCTCTTAATCATAGACAATGAAGCATTTACCAGCAGCAGCCAACCAAATCCAGATCCAGTTTCTTGATAGAAGTTCAAAGAAATAGATAGCCTAGAATCAAGGGAAGCAGGGTACGGAGGCAGCCACAATGAGCAGCCAAGGTTTCCCATGACCTGCTGAATCATGCATGAAGGCCAACATGACATAAGAATTTGCAGCAATATACATGACTATCCTTCATGAGTGTGAGTTATTGCTTCTCTCACAGTATAAGAATGAAGAGCAGCGCATGAAGAGGCATGTTTTTCCCATTGCCTACAAGTTGGGTAAGATCAGATTCCAGTCTGGGAGGGGCATTGCTTGATGGGAGAGTGATAGAGTTTAGCTATGTTTCCCACATGTTAATGCCACCCAATATTACAATGCTTTCTATTTTAAGGAAACTATCCCTCTGCGATGTCATGTAATTTTGATAATGAAATAGCTTGGTATTTTCCACTAGTCGATGGAGGGGGTTGAAAGGTCTCACACAAGAAGATATTGAACCTGGGTTAGCCCATGATTGGGATGACTTGGGCTCCATAAAGAACAGTTGTAGTATGATTGTAGCAAAAGCCAATTATATTAGTTCCTTTTAAAAATCTAAACTTTCAAAAGAGCTCCCTAGATATCAAATGTAAAATGAGCTTCATTGTGCTAAGAGACTTCTCCTCACAGCTTTTAGGAGTCCATCACAGCATTCATGGCACTAAATGAAGACCTTACAAAGAAATGGTGTAGGAAACTCATCTTATGGGCTACTTAGGGGAAGAGTGACAAGAAGGAAGGATCCTGGCTTGGACCATGTTCCAAGAGAGCCAGGCGGTACTTCAGGCAAACACACAGGTGAAGTTGGTTTTTAGTTTATCTCTTGACTTGTACTCCCACCTCTAATGACCTTAAGCCAGGACCAGTAAAAGCAAAAAGGCAAAATGGAAAACTTGTCTTTGGTGCTCCCCTCTCCAACACTTGTATTTTCTTTAACTTTCTTCTACCACTTCTTAACCTCTCTCTCCAAACCCTTGGGCACAGAAGCACCCCCATGCTCCCCAAAGCTCCCACTGTGCCTGCCCTCCTCTTTAGAACCCAATGCTTCTAAGTTCTTTCTCTCTCTCTTTCATTACTAGACCATTTAAAAATCCCATTTCCTCAGTGAAGACATCTCACCTAGGACTGAGACGTAGGTGTTGAAAGACTGGCTGACTTAAGAGGCTAATTACCTTCCCTTGCTGGGTTATTAGTTTGTTTTTGTTTTTCTAATTGGCTGTTTACAGAAATTGCCCTTCCTGGCTCCTGAGTGAAATGCTGGCACCCAGGAGTTTATCAATCATTCCCCCCTATTAATTGCTAGTGACTCACAGTAGTTAAGATTTCCAATTGCTAATTTATAATCTTTCTGAGTAGAGTTAGTTCACCTTATTGACTCACAAGATGCAAAATCCTGAGAATGTGCTTCCTTAGAACTTTTCCCACACCATTAAGGGTATTGGGGAATCCAATGAAAAAACCTGGGCTCCAGCAAAACTCTTATAATTTGGGGAGATAAAATCTGCTGCTCAGAGAAATAAATGAATTCACCAGACTCTGGCACTTGTAAGGCCACCATCTCAGTGTATATCTTGACTGACTCTCCTTCCATCTGGCCACATGTCAAGGGGCAGTGCCTAATGATTTAAACTATGAATAATAACAATTTCTCAGAGCCAAGAATTTGTCAATGCAAGATTCCATACTGAGGGAGGGAGATACTTTCTGGAAAATATCTTTGGATGAAACCATAGATCCTTGGACCGGTGAGACTTTGGATCACAACATTTGTCTCACATAAATAATTCCCCAAGTTTATGCCTTCTCAGCTAATGTCATGTCCTAAGCTTTTCTTTATTAATGGTCTCCTTTTTAATTCAATTACCATTAAGTGATATACATAATCAAATTTTAGAGTAACACATAATGGCAATCAAATCATTCAGTGAAGATATATTGAACCTAAGTTGTTCCAAGAGTCTGAAAATCTGCTGGTGCAATGTGGTATTAGGAAAAAAATCATTAAAAAATAAATACAGGGGGCAGCTGGGTAGCTCAGTGGAGTGAGAGTCAGGCCTAGAGACGGGAGGTCCTAGGTTCAAACCCGGCCTCAGCCACTTCCCAGCTGTGTGACCCTGGGCAAGTCACTTGACCCCCATTGCCCACCCTTACCAATCTTCCACCTATGAGACAATACACTGAAGTACAAGGGTAAAAAAAAATTAAATAAATACATACATACATACATACATACATACATACATAAATACATATTTTAACTCTAACACTTTGAAGCCAAATTGTAATTAGGAATTTTGCTCTGGGGGCAAGAGAAAGGAAGGTTATTCACTTGGAGGCTGATGTCTGCTCTAGGTTTCTATATTACTGAAGGGTAGGCCACTGCTGAAGGAGGGAGGTAGGAGCAGCTAGGAGGCAGGAATATGACTGCCAAGGGAACAAGGAAAAAAGGCCTCTAAGAAAATGCTATTAGGCCCTTCTAAATTTCCTTCCCTGAAGCAACACTCTAGTGGCCCACCCTAGTTCAGGTCTATTAGTGGTGATCTCACTGGTATAGATTCTCCTTTCCAAGTACAGTTATAATTTTTCCATGATTTCTCATCCTATGCAATTCTTATCCAAATCATTCTACTGATCCACAAGTGTTTTCACCCAACATGCTTAAAGTCTGCCACTGGTTTTTTTCACTGTCATTATAGCCAATATAGTATTTGAACTATCCATCAATTGTCTCTCATTGTTGGGGGGGTTTCATCATAAATACCACTTCTCAAACACTTTATAATATACTTAGTAGGCTGCTGACACTCCCTTCTGAAGGTGAATTCTCTTTTGCTTAGTTATCTGTAATTATTCTTCATCTAAGACTACAATATGTTATGATTTGCAACCATATAACCTCCCTGGAAGAACATTGGCAATTTTTTTAAAAAGTAGAATTTTGTGTCAGTAAGTAGCTTAGGATCATAGAAAAAAGTGCACAATTCTCGAATTGGATCCAACTTCATGTCTCCTCCCCTTAATTTCAGACCAAGCTCTAGCCATGCTGTCTAAGATACAGATGACTGCATACTCAAAATCTTTAATACTGCAATGATTTTCAATATTTTCAGTGCGGTTATGGTCATTTTCTTCTTTGGCATGATTATACTATTGTGAATTAATAGGAGGTCTTAGGGTATGAATGTAGCTGAAAAATACTTCACCCCAAAGCCAATCTGTTGGTAAGATCCTCTAAACTTAGCTGAAAATTCCAAATATGCCATCTGTCATCAGACCCTTACTCAGAGCCTTTCCATCTCAGACTCAAAATTAACTTGGACATCTTTCAAAAATACAGAATCAATTTTATGTTCTAATAATAGATCAGAATAGACCTTTGGTGGTGGGCATCCACACATATACACATACATACATGCATATACACAGTAGAATTAGATTTGGAATCAAAGAATTTGGATTAAAACTCTGCCTCTTCAACTTATTTTATGAGATCCTGAGCAAAGTAGCCCCACTAAGCCTCAGTTTCCTCATTTGTAAAATGATAAGATTAGCCTCTAAAACAACTTAAAAACTCTAGTGAACTAAGTTAGCAAGCTCTCTGCACATGCCATGATGAGTTATGTTTTTTAAAACATTTGTAAAGCACTTCATAAGCCTTCAGTGCTATAAAATGGTAGTAATTATTTGATTTTTTTAAGGATTATTAGTTAAACTATTCTCCTTCAAATAATGATCAGTGCCAACAAGGAGACTTTATAACATTGTAGGACTTAATGCATTAGCAAAAAACTCAAGGAGTTGGACAAAATAATTTAAGTTCTTCTTCCAACTTCAAATCTATCATTAGCATATTATCTTCCTTTACTTGTGTTCTTCTTTCATTGTTTATATTCAATAGGTCATTGAACAAAGTTCAAAGTTGTTGTTCAGTCATTTCAATTGTGCCCATCTCTTTTTGACCTCATCTGAGGTTTTCTTGGCAAATACACTGGAGTGGTTTGCTGTTTTCTTCTCTAGATCACTTTATAGATGAGAAACAAAGGCAATAGGATCAAGTGAATTTCCCAGGGTCACACAGCTAGTAAGTTTGTAAGTAAGTAAGTAAGTAAGGGATTTAAAATTAGGTCTTTCTGACTGCAGGGCTAGTGGTCCATTCACTAAGCCACTTGGGTACCTAGCACAAAACTTAATATAACAATTACTACATGCTTACTATAACTAAGATTTATTATCTTCAAATAAAAGAATTTAGAGAACTTCAACATTAAATATTATATTTATGCTTGTACTTTTTATGCTTGTACAAAATATTTAATTTAATTTAAAAAATCACCAAGCAGTTACAATCTGTGAGTGTCTATGAGAGGCTGCTAAATGGCATCATAGGGTATAGAGTGCTAGGCTTGGAATCAAGAAGATTTGAATTCAAATCCAGCCTCAGTTGCTTATTAGCTGTATAACCAAGCAAGTCACTTAACCTCTCTGATTCATTTTCCTGATATATTAGATGGACAAGAAGAGAAAAAAAAAACTGAAAGAGCCTCTGCCCTAAAGGAAATTACATATTCCTAGAGGGAGGAAGGGTTTGAAGGTAAGCAAAAATACAGAGCAATGCAAAAACTATATAATATGATGAAAATTATTTATAACAGTAGCTCAGAATATCAGAGAAACCTTCATGGACAATGGATAGCACACAAGCTGAGTCACAGAGCGAGTTTTAGAATTCACGACACAAGAAAGGTGTTAACACATTCTAGGAATGGTTGTACAAAAGTGCAGAGGTGAAAAGCAGAGTCATAGTTTGGGGGAACAGCTACTTATGTGTAGTTTATCTGAAATACTGGGTTCACAAAGAGTAGGAATAGATAATGCTGAAAAGCAGGAAGAAGCCAAATTATAGAAAACCTTAACAAATAGGCTGATGAGTTTGCATTTTCTCCCCGTGTATATCCCAGTAATAGAGAGATATAAGTGTTTGAGCATAGGAGTGATATCTCTGGGAATGATTATTATTGCAGGTGTGTGTGGGATGAACCAGAGAGAAAAGAGAATAGACGTAGACTAAATAGAAAGCCTTTCCAATAATCCAAGTGAGAGGCAAGAAGTGTCTGCTGTGTTTGCTGTATGACTTGTCAACTGATTGAATTGCGGGCATTAAGGGAGGGGAAGGGATTAACACTGACTATGAAGTCATATGGACCGGTGGCACAGTGGAGAATGTTCCAAGACTGGAGTCTAGAAGACTCATCTTATTACGCTAAATCCAGACTAAGACACTGAGTAGTTTTGTGACCCTACGTAAGACACTTAACTCTGTTTGTCTCAGTTTACTCATCTGTAAAATAAGTTGGAGAAGAAAATGGCAAACCATTCCACAGTATCTTTGCCAAGAAAACCCCAAATGTTTTCATGAAAAGTTGGCCATGCCTGAAATGTCTACATAATAAAAGATGTTATGAATCTAGAAAAATATGTGGATGGGGGTGTTCTCATCAGAAATAGGATCCTTTAGATAAGGAGGTAAATTTAAGGCAAAAGTAATTAGCTCCATTGAGATATGTTGAGTTTGAGAAGTCAAATGACATAGAGGTGGGGATGGCTGGCAGGCAGTTAATGAAGTAAGATATCTTTATTTATTGATGGTCTGAAGGAGTTGGATGAAATAATGAAAGGTCTTTTTCCAACTTCAAATCTATCATTAGCTTATCTTCCATTACTTGTGTTCTTCTTTCATTGTTTATATTCAATAGGTCATTGAACAAAGTTAATTATGTAATGGTATATGTGAGGAAATCCAGTATTATTTTAATATAGACATGAATGGCAACTATTTTAATGGGTTTTTTTTTATTCCAACTGTTGACATAGCAGATTATCTCTTTATTTCTCTATCAATTTGTGACTATTAAGATGTGTGCTTCTATATAAAATCATCTTTGGAAGTCTATCAGTTTCCATCTGTATTTTCACTAAGCTTATCACAGATATGAATGTAACAGAATCTATAAAATTTTGTTTTAGAGATGAGAACTTATTAGGCTTATGGATTAAGAATTTATTTTCAATTCTTTTGATTTAATGAAATGTATTACCAATGATATTTTTCATCCTTTTGAAATTTGTCCACTTTTAAATATCTCAAAAATGTATCCTTACATGTGTTGAAATTCATTGCTTCCAGCATACTCTTCTTCTGTTTGGTCAGATAAAATGTTCTTCCTTACTTAATATTCTTAAGTGTTTACCCTCTCCTCACACAGCACATTGGAAACTGAAGAGGTTGAATGAAAATGTGAAGGTATCAGTATGATAGTTCTACATTGAAATGCTGACAGAACTGTTTCACTTGGAAACTATTTATTATCCTCTCATTGATCCATCATGGTTTTAACATAATTTAATTTAGTTATATTTCATGCCAAGCCATAAGGAGCTTCATTTTATCCTCAGCAGTTTTTTACTATTTTGCGAGGCAAGAGTTCTTATAACATTTTATCCTTTTTTTTTTTTAACGAGAGCTTGAACTTGTCTCTTATATTACTTTTTGCTGGATGACTCTCTCGTAAGGAAATTAAGTATGTACTGATTTAGATGGTTTCTGGACTTTTTCAGTCACCTAGTGATTTCTAGTTTGTTTTATTCTTTCAAGTTACAATTTATTTTTAAACTAGTTTGTTTTGATTGAATTTTTCTAAGAAATAATGATAAAATAAATACATCGACTTTGATACATTTCCTATTTTGGTGGAGACAGAAACTTATTCAATCAATCAAGTTAGAATACATTTCTTAACATAGTGACATCTCACCTTTGTTCTTTCTTCAAATTTGTTATTTTTATTTAGAAATAGGAAGAACTTTACACATCAACATTCTCATTTTCAAAGGAAGAAACTTACTCCAGACATTCAAAGACATAACACTATATGAATGCAGTTACTTTATTTACCTATATATAGGTAGATAACTCTGAAATGACCAGCATATCACTATTTCTTATCAGTTAAGGTTTAACCAATTTCACTTTTGTAATGTCACCAATATAACTTTGATATGTAATCATCACATCCAGAGCCAGAACCAGAAGGTTTTCTTCCTAATTTTTCTTTTTATTATGTAGAGGTGGAGACATCCTGAATAGTCTCTGACTTTCATTTCTTAAACCCAAGTCACATTTCCTACCTCAGTTTTCACCATTCTCCTCTGTGCCCACCTTCCATTGATTTCATGGAGTATCAAGGTATACATTCACCTACTTTAGAAGATCAGGTAAAATTATTCACACAATTTCTTTAATTTTTCATCCTCTGCAGAGATTATACAAATAACACACCCAGTTGTTAAATCTTATGTTACCTTCATATATATTCTCTAGTTGTTCTCATTTCAAGTAAGAAAAGTGAGCAGTTATCACTAACAAGTTTTTATGGCCAGGTAGAGCAGATTGTAATATGTCCTCAAATCAACTTTATAAACAAATTCTTTTGGGGATAGGGAGGAAATCCTGGGATGCCACATATTTGATTGAGGGCAGAAACCCAAGGAAACAATGAAGCTATTTTTGGAGAGGCTTAAGACAAGGGGAAGAGAGGGAGACTGGGGCTAGAGAGGAATTCACCTGTGGTATGGTTAAAGATGGAGTGGAAAGAAATTTTTTAATTCGTTATTCATGCTGACTAGGTGCTAAGCTTAGGGCAGCTAAGTGGCATAGGGTGCTGGGCTTGGAGTTAGGAAAATCTGAGTTCAAATCCTACCTATTTGCTAGTTATGTGACTGAGCAAATCACTTAACTCTCTCTCAGTTTCCTCATCTAGAAAAAGAGTTGGAAAAGGAAATGGCAAACCACTCGAGGATCTTTGCCAAGAAAAACCCAAATGGGGTCAGGAAGAGTGGAACATGACTTAAACAATTGAACAACAAAAGATGCTAAGTTTAGGTATTGTTATAGTATTAAAGGAATTACAAGTGCAAATCAAGGAAAAGTTTCAAAGGATTGGGGCAAAGCCCTAGTCAGCCTGTGTCTCACCTCTAGATGTTGAGACATTTGGTTCAATTCTTGTATATGTGCTGCCAAAACAAATACGTTTGGTTAGATTCTTTCACAGTGTTTACCAAGTCTGATGGTTTGTCTTATTATCCTCAAATTGTCTTAACTGTTCTCTGAGGACTTCACTCCTGACTCAGAATTTCTCAGCTCCCTACCAATACTGAGGAGGAGTACTACTACTACTACTACTACTACTACTACTACTACTACTACTACTACTACTACTACTACTACTACTATTACTACTACTACTACTACTACAAATAATAATATTATTGATAATAATAGCTAGTACGTATATCTCCTTTAGGGTTTGCAAAGTACTGTGCATATTTATTCTCATTTGATACTCAAAATAATCTCTGTGAGGTATTATTCCTGCCCTTCTCCTTCCCCTTCTATTTTTCAGATCTCTTCTTGTATGCCTTTTCCCATTAGAATATGAGACTATCTTTTTTGGTGATTATTTGTATTGCCAACACTTAGCCCAATGGCAGTCAAAGAATGAATAACAAATGCTTCATGCATGTACTTATATGTATATCATATCTATACTCCAATCATATAGAAACTGGACCACTCATACCACCATAGATGTTCATGACATACCTGATGTGACCCCCCCCAAAAAAAAAAAGAAAACCAACTTAGCAAATTTCAGAAAGTCCCTTTTCCCCCTCATCCAACATTCCTATCTGGGCTTCTTCCCCTCCCCTTCCTTCCAGTGGAAATGGCTATTCTAATGCTAGCTGGAATTGTTCCGGTGAGCTCATGCCTGAGTTATTACCATTTGATTACAATTCTAAAAGTTACAAACAGCCTTTTACTTGGGATGGCATTATAGGTTAAGAAAATATTTATGTAATCCTCACTGAACACAAAGAACAGAAAGAGAGTCATTAATGACAAGCTATTTTATGCTGTGGATTGCAAGGGGGTCAAATCCAAAGCTTTAGCAACAATATTTTCCTGTAAGTTTTCTCTAAATGAGCACATTAAAGTGGAAAAAAGTCGAATGCTCTGGTCATATTTCATCGTTTTCTGAAAGTTAAATGACCTTTTTTATTTCTCATTCTCAAAATGTGGTGAAAATGGAAGGGATAGGAACCCAGAGAGTGCAGTAATGAATTGGAAGTGCCTCAATAATCAGCATCCAGCTCTCATGGAAACTGTCTTGAAATATCTTTCCATATCAACACAACCTGGCCAACAATATCTCCTGCTACTGCTATCTAAAATTCTAAGCCACATTGACAATCCATTATTGCAAAAATTGTTTTTCCTAGAATGGTCTGTGTCCCATTCCCTTTAATTTACTGGAGCTGATTTAAAATTCATCCTAAAGTCTCAAATAGCATAGTATAGATCAAAATAAGTACATTATATTAGTCAGGCCAATCCATTAACTTTACATTTGAAGAAAGATAATTGAACTATGGACTTTTTGACTTCTTTCCCAGCAGAGGTCTTTGAGTGGTTACCAGGTTGTGCTTTAAATGGTACCAACTACTTCCAACTCTTAAAAAAAAATTGAAATTAGGTGTTTCTCTGCTGCTAATAGGGTTGCAAATGTGATCAGAAGCCTCTAAAGTTTTAGAGTTCTGGGGCAAAGTTCTAGTGACCTGTTCTAGTTCTAGATGGTGAGACATACTTAGTTCAGTTCTGTCATCTTGGTTACAGAATTTCCTGGCTTGTCTTACTGTCCTCAAATTGTCTGAAAAATTCTATGTGAGCTCCACTCTTTACTCTAAGGACCTTCCCACCTCCTTCATAACAACAGTAAGTACATAATAATAATAATAATAGCTAGCATTTATATAACCTCATATTGCTCACATTTAACACTTAGTGTACAAAAACATTAAGATAAGTCAGTCAACCCCTGAGCTTTGGGGCTCAGCAATACTAGAAATTGAGCTTCTGGTCTCTTACAGTAGAAGCAACAGGATAGATTTTTGGGGAAGCCATTTGTCCTGTTCTTTACTTCTTTTTCATATAGGAAATGGTAGAATCCATTCTTCCCTAGAGGTAGGCAGAAGGCACAATGGATAGAGCCCCGAGTCTTTATTCAAAAAGACTTGAGTTCAAATTTGGCTTCATTTACTGTCTGCCTCAGGTTTTCTATCCATAAGATGGGGATAATAATACCACCTACCTTCCAGGGTTGTTGTGAGAATCGAAGGAGATAATTTTCATAAAGAATTTAACACAATACTGGGCATATAGTTGGCACTTAAGAAATGTATTCCCTTCTCCTCCTAAATTCAAATTGTTCCTTATCCAGGCCTCTTTCTACAATATACTACCATATATCTATAGCAACAAACACAGAGCTTTGTACCTGGCAGGCACATAATACGTTTGTCAAAATGTTGAATCTTTGCTGTTTCTAAGGCATTCATTTTTAGAAATAAAAAATAGAGGACAGATTGTTGTCATAATAAATAATTACATATGCATATAAAATGTGTGTGACCTACTCTAGTACACAATCCCTTTTCCTTTCCATTATCCATATTTGCAATTTTTAACTAGGCATATTCTACCCAAAAAAGATCACTAAAAACTCTTGGTGGGCATTTAATAGACATTTATGAAGCCCCTACTATATGCCACACACTAAGCTACATAATGTGCTTGCCAAAACAAAAAGAAAAATATTCCTGTATTCAAGGGAACTACATTCTACTCTGAGGAAAACTCCGCATGTGTAATTAAATACAAAAAATAAATATAGTTCATAACAAAGTAATTTTCAAAGAGAACCCTAACAATGGGAGAAGAGTAGGACAGAGGGAAAAAGAAAAAAAAAGAGATGGAGAGACAGAGATAGAGAAACAGATAGATAGAGAAATAGAGAAGGGAGACTCTCATACAGACAAAGGAGAGAGAGACACAGAGAGAGAAAAGAGGAAACAGAGTGGGGGAGAGAGACAGACAGACAGACATAGAAGGGGAGAGAGAGAGATAAGGAGATAGAAGAGAGGAAATAGAGAAGGGAGACAGACCGAGATACAGATAGAGGAGAGAGAGACAGAGAGAGAAGAGAAAAAGAGAGAGGGGAGAGAAACAGAACCATACAGGAAGACGAGAGAGACAGCATTAAAGAAACAGAAAGGAGAGAGAGACAGACAGACAGACAGGTAGAAGAGAGAGACAGAGAGATACAGAGAATGAAAGAGAAATATAGAGAGGAGAGAAACAGACAGACATACAGATAGAGGAGAGAGAGACAGAGAGTGAAAGAGAGATATAGAGGGAAGAGAAATAGACAGTCGTACAGGTAGAAGAGAGAGACAGAAAGAGAAAAGAGACAGACACAGACATAGAGACCAAGAGATCAATAAAGATTTCATGCTGGAGAGGACACTTGAACTGAGCATGGTGTGTAAGTGGAAATAATGTGAAATCAGTCAAGAAAGAGTTTGCAGACAAATCCTATATAAGTTTTTTAAGTCAAATAAAGACATCAAATTGACATGCAGAGGAAGGTAGATGGCACACTGGATAGAGTACTAGACCTGGAAGGGAGGGGGAAAGCATTTATTAGACATGCTTATGTACTGGGTAAAGAGCAGTTAGGTCAAACAGTAGGCAAAGCACTGAGTCTAGAGTTAAGAACAGAGCTCAAAATTTGGCCTCAGATACTTACTAGTTGTGTTATCCTGGGCAAGTCATTTAACCCTTTTGCCTCAGTTTTTCATTTGTAAAATGAAGTGGAGAAGGAAATGGCAAGTCATTACGGTATCTTTGATAAGAAAACTCCAAGTGGGGTGACAAAGAGTTAACATGACCGACACAACTGAACAATAAGAAATGTGCTAGGTAAGTGCTTTACAAATAATGTCATTTGATCCTGATGATAACCTTGTGAAGTAGGCACTATTATTAATCCCCATTTTATAGCTGAGGAAATTAAGGCAGATAAGAATTCTGTAATTTTTCCCAGGCTCACATAAGTATCTCAGGTCAAATATGTACACAAGATTTCCTGACACCAGACCCAGAACTCTCTATCCACTCTGACACTGGCTAGTTTTCTCTGGAATCAGGAAGATCCTAGTTCAAATGTAGGTTCAGCTATTTTCTAACTATATTAGTAAGTCATTTAACCTCTGTCTGCCTTAGTTCTCTACCTTATAAAATGGAGATAATATTAGTACCCTCAAAGCATTATAAAATTACTATTTCATTCTAGAGGCAATAGGTTAGACACTGGAGCTTCTTGAAATACATAGTACAATAGAGACATTTAATATTTAACCTATACCTTCCAAACACGAACTGTATCACGTTTCACTTTTGTTTCAGGGACTAAATTATTTGAAAATCTCTTGTGAACATCAGAGGTAATTGGTGGTATAGTGATAGAATGTTAGATTTGGAGTCAGGAAGACCTGAGTTCAAATCAATACACTAAACTAGTTGTGTGACACTAGGCAAGTCATTTAATCTGATTGCCACAGTTTCCTCACCTGTAAAGTGGCAATAACAATAGTGCTTACCTTCCAGAGTTGTAAAAAGCACTTAACACAGTAGCTGGCCTGCCTGCCTGTCTGTCTGTCTCTCTCTCTCTCTCATAGAATCATTCCATTTAATATTTTGCCCTCACTTAAGTATTCAGAAATTCATCAACCTTTCCTATCAAGCTTAGTTCTCTTATTAAGAAACAAGATCCTCAGTATGGTAGAATTTTCTCCCTGCTATGGTAATGAAAATTTATTTTTATCTACCCAAGATAATAGAGTGACCAAAAAAGATAACTGAGCAGAGAAGATGTATAGAAGTGATCCTAATATCCCTCTTCTCATTTCTTTCTCTATCCACTGCGCCCCCTAATTGCCCTTTATCCAACACATAGCAAGTGCCTAATGAATGCTTATTCTTCTCCTTTCTAGGTCCAGTACTCTACCCAGTGTTGTGTCTAGCTTCCTTTGAATATAAATTTGAATGTCTCTATTTGATGTGGAAATTCTTGCAGATCTTCATTAACAATGACCCCATGAAATGGAAGTACAAGTAAAGACAATGCTAACCTCATTTTGTATTCATCTATCTGTTTTTTTTCTTTTCATTTTAGTTTTGTCATAATAGCTAATTTTTTCACAGTGTTTTATGCTTTCAAAAGTAATTTCATTACTCCCTTGTTCTATCTTCATAACAACCTTGTAAGGCAAGTTTTATGAAAGTCATTTTATTGATGAAAGAACTAGAATTAAAGGGAGAGGATAAGCAGCTGGTATACCATTGCTCAGCATTTATTAAGCACCATGCCATGCACTGTGTTAAGTGCTGGGAACGAAGTAAGGTATAAGACAGTCTACTCAATATCCAGATTGAGATATTTGAAATGCAGATAGAGATGTGAACTGGAGCTCAGTAGAAAGATTAGGACAAATAGAAAGATATGTGAAATATCAGTGCAGAAACTATGGGACCTGATGAGATCACCAAGTGAAGTAGCATTGAATAAGAAGAGAGGAGGGATCCTTGTGGGACATTAACGATTAAAGGAGGAAGGAAGGGAGGGAGGGAGGGAGACAGCCAGGGAGGGA
>NC_058132.1:617528968-617648244 GCF_016433145.1 Gracilinanus agilis | reverse complement strand
TATATATATATATAATACATGATAAGTGAGTATGAAAAATAATTCTGTAAGCTACGGAAATGGCAGAAAATCATTACTGACTACAGGATCAAGAATAGACTCCTGAAGAAAGTAGTAACTTCAATCCATTAAGGAAATTTCAACTACCTCTCAATGACATAGACTAAAAGAAGGGAACTTAGAGAATGATACTTTGAATCCATGTTTTGTGGATCATGTCATCCTAGATACTATGGGGGACAAAGAGAGCATCAAACTCAATTTCTACCTTTCAATAGCTTACATTGTAAAGTAGTGAATAATTGTTGTCTTTGAATATTGATTTTTTTCTTTTTTTTAATTTCTCTTTTTTTCAATTAGTTTCTTTCTCTTTCTCTTGCATCTTCTTCTGCTACCCCCAACACACTACCTACTGGAAAATACAGAAAAACGAAACTCTTGGAACAAATACACACAGTCATATAAAACAAATTCTCTTATTGGTTATATTTTGAATGTACTGCTTAACCCAATCTCCAATAGAACAAGAGTGCCTATTTTTGTTCAGAAAATAAAAGACATAGACTGCCTTGCCATCAATCCCAAAGTAAGATAGGACTGAAAATCTCTGATTGAGCTTCTTAGCTAGCTAGGACAATACGGTTCAACAGGATGACACGAGAGACCAGTGGGTATGACCACAGATCCAGGAGAAAATCTACAGTCCATGTGCTACCATAATAACAAGGACCCCAAATGAATTGAAGCTGAAGTTTCCATTAAAATGGCTAGACTTGGTATTATGCACTCTTCTATCATTCCCCTCAGGATTTCGGTTTATTTCTCTGTCTTCTCATTGCAGACTGAAAACACTGGCACTGTAGACACAGTCAAACAATTATTCCATAAAGAATCGTTCTCCACAAAGAATCATACTATTCAATCTTTCTAGATTCATGGGGATATTTTGGAATTAGAAATTGGGTTTCCACCAAAGATACAGTACCCCAAAGTAGCTTCAATAATCTGAAACTATCAAGGCTATTTGCAAACTGAGTGGATGTGTCTTTGTTAAAATTTGATGTTTATTTTGAATATGGTTGCCTGCCCTTCTCCATTTGAACAGCTCATTACACCTCAAATACAAACCACATGCACACTGGAGCATTTATGTAATTTTCTGGGGCAAAGAATTCGGGCTGTGGTCCAATGCTAAAATATATTACTCTAATATTTATTTGCATCTATGTGGCATTGCCAGGCTGCACACAATTCCAAAAAGCCTTTTTTGTTTGTTTGTTTGCTTAAAAAGAAAAAAAAATTCTGCTCACAGACTACTTCTAGTCAAGTGGATTTGGAAAGCTTCATTTGAGATTCAATTCCTATTTGCAGATATTAGGCTCATAAGCACTGATGAAGAATAATGTAATGAATGATGAGTTTCAAACAATACTAGAGCTGATTTGGTAAAGCTATGTTTTTGGCTTCAACAATAGAATGTTTGATCAAATCAACCACAGAGAGGGAAATGGTATTACAAAAGAGGAGCTTCTAATTGAGATAGACAATGAGCTGCGGAGCAGGAACAGCTGCAGGGGAACAGATCCCATTGCATTTTTCCATGTTAATATGGGGGACTTAGACATGAGATGGCTGAATTTTGATTCTTAGCACATCCAGGTGCTTTTACATCTGTGCAATATATTTAGAAAAGAAGAAAAATCAGATGGAAAATATTTTATATTCATATTATTCCTATTTTAGACTTTCCCCTGATTAATTCCATTATCATTATAAGCTATGCAGATGAGAATTACTCCTTAGACAATGACATTATTTATAAATTTAAGATGTCAGGGGCCCCTTTTCTCTATGCAAAGTAACTTCCACCCTGGGTTTGTGGTAAATATCTTCATTTGACTGCAGGCAATATGTTAAGAAAAAGCTGAAAACACACTTTCTTTTTCTTTTTCTTTTTTCTTGCAGATGGTACCTTAAAGTGTTTATGAGTTAGAGAGCAATGAAGTCTCCATCCTTGATTTTATACTTTGAAACACATTGTATGTTCTATGTCATCTTTCATTGATTAAGGAATATTGTTTGGCATCTACAAAACATACTTTTCACTTGGCATGAAGTTTCTGTTCTTTGTCAGAAACCCTCATGTACTTAAGTAGAGTTCATACAACTTTAAATAAGTATTTCTAATTGAAAATTGTCATTGATTTGTGGTGACTTCTCATTCCCTTTTCATTATCTCTCTGGCAAATCTCCTGGTACACTGGAAGACAAGCAGTAAGATTAGAGCAAATGTTGACATTTTAGATGGGTGCCATCCAAAGACATAGGCTTTAATGTCAGTCAACCCCATGCAGCAAATTGATATATGAACAGACACCTGCCCTCACTTCGGAAACAACTAATTGAAATCATTCTCCTTAGATCGAACCAAGGGCAAATTATAAAGCTTGCTTTGGGGTAAGTGGATTTGGTGGAAATGGATCCACAAATCCCAAAGGCAAAGAAAAATGCATTGATCTTAAGAAAGCCCAAAACTCAAAAGGATACTCAAGATATTCTTGTTAGGCTGAAATGGGATTAAGGGAAAGGAAGAAAGGAAAACACATGACTGCCTAAAATGTTGCATCTGTTCAAACAACATGGGAAATGAGCAGGTAGAACCCAAGGTCTTGTTCAGGGTCATTATCATGACTTAATCAGAGTAACCCAGGCATGGTGGGCAGACATCCATTCCAAAAATGTGGTCTGAAAAGATTAAGAAAAACTCAGTGCTAGATAAGCTAGAGGTAAGATCTATATCTTATATATATGTATATAATGTATAAATTTAAATTGATATCCAATAATTCCAAGTATTATATTTTATAAGATTTATTAATAATCACTTGAAGTAAAAGAAATAAAAAGACCAAAATAAAAACCTAAGTAAAGAAAAGTTTTACTGTCCGAGTTAGCAGGAAAAGAGAGGGAGAAGGGGTCACACACAAACTTTATCTCCAAAATGTAAGGATTTAACATGAAAATGAAAATGGCATGCTGAGATTTAGAGTTTTGGGGAGCAAATCCTAATTATACTATATATATATACATATATATATAATATATATTCAAATCAAACTTCTTCTCCTGTTAAGATTAAACAATTTTATTTACAAAAAGATTATCAATTATTACACTTTAATGTTCAGGTGAATCCTTAGCATTCTTACCTGCCTCTAAGATACAGCTCAAAAAAGTTTTGGTTTTTTATTAAACACAAAACATTTATTTACCTCTCAGCTGTTAATGATACCCTCTCCCTCAATTTCCTCCTATTTACTTCTTTGTGCAAATGGTATATTCCTCCAACAAGTCGTGGCCATTTCATTTTAACCTTGGCATCTTGTTCACTAACCACAATATCTTGCACACTGTAGGTTTCTAACGAATATTAATTGTATAGAATTGGAGATATGTTTGGATTTTCCCATACCATGCTTTGTAGTCAGTGAAATCTCTTGCTCTACAAACATAATTATTTAATATAATCTAGTCAATAATTCCTCTACTAAAGTGCTTGTCATCGTGACGTGGCCAAGACTCTGAATTCTCAAAGACTTTACTAGAAAATGGCCCTATCAAATTCAAAAGGCTTTAAATATGAGTCCAATGTGTGTTACTACTTAGGACCAATCTAGCTAAGGTAGAGATGTTCATCATCCATCTTCACCAACTCATGAAGAACCAATTTACAAAAACATGAGAAGGAGGGATAAATGTTGCTACCTGTATGGAGCAGTCTCTTTGAGCTCTAAATCATGTGAGTGCCTTCACTAGTAAAAATCCTTGAAGAATTGAAGTAACAAAAGCAAGAAGTAACACAAGCAAGAACAAAAGAATGCTGTAGATTTGGTCAATTTTCTTTTTTATTTTTGGCATTAGTCATATTTGGTCTTTTTTCAGACATATATACATATTCCAATCATGAATGAGATTTGTAGGTAGATATACCAATAGAAAGCTATTGAAAAATCACTGCATATGGCCATGGGTCAAGCATATTTTAGTGTATGCCAAGAACAAATGTGTAATAGCAAGAAGAAAGAATCAATGAGGATAAATGCTTTCCTTTATTAATTCTTACCCATGAGGAGAATTCCAAAAGACGAAATGATATATCAAAATCTTAGTAGGACTAGTCATGTGATAACTCTTTGAATAGTCACCAAAAGAAAAAACTACAAAAATAGGAATAAAAACATCCTTTGGAAATATTATCTCAATAAGCTCAGAACTCTAAAAACCAGGAAGTCTAAGAGAAAATTTCACAAGAGATCTAAGAGGTCAATTAACAATACTGTCTGGACAGAAACAAAGTATTATATAGTGTATCCCCAAGGCAGGAAGGAAGATTAAAAATTCAGCCTAGAGCCTCTCCAACTGTGAAGCAATGATAGTATTATCAGTTATTGTCCTTGTGGTCTTTACTATAGGAAATAGAATTCTACAGACATCTCTAATTTGCATGAAATAAACCTCTCCCATTAGAGGGACCCTCCAACTTCCTCAATAGTTATGGGAATTCACAATGTCCATATAAAAAACAAAATTAAAGGACTCTGTAGTCCTCTAATTTTGTTTTTGAAATGGGCATTGTGAATGGGCTACAAATGACTGGATGTGTCAATCTTCTCTCTTTTTAAAACATTTTTTTTTATTTTGAGGGGAAAAAAAAGACTACCTCTAATCTGAGACACTTTGAGACATCCAAAAAATAATTGAATTATTCTGGGAAAATTAGCCCCCTTGCCCCCGAAGGAGGAGAGAAAACCTGTAAGAATTAAAGGGACTGCTGAGTCTAAAACAGAATTAAGTTTCAAAATAATTTTATCACTTTTGTGTGCATATTTATCCAGCTTACTCCCAAATGATATGTTGAGTTGTCTAGGGTATGATTATTATAACTAATGCATTTATAATATTGGACATATACCATCTAACACATAATATACACATTTTATACTATACTCTATGTATTATATATAGATATAGATATGTATAATATATATTATTATACATACATATTTTTATCACATACACACTCAGATGGTTGGTCTGTATATACACAGCTAGTTGGTTCAGTGGATAGGATGCTTGGTCATGGAGTCAGGTGGACCTTAATCCAAATCTGGCCTCAGCCACTTACTAGCTGTGTGACCCTTGGCAAGTCATTTAACCTCTGTTTGCCTTAGTCCAGTGAAGAAAGAAATGGCAAACCACTCTGTCAACTTTGCCAAGAAAACTTCATGGACCATATGGTGCATGGTGTCACAAAGAATAGTACTCAACTAAAGAACTGAACAATATATGACATATAAATATACACATGTGCATTATATATACATAAACATATTCATTTATATATAAACATGTCTCATACCCAGCTCATGTGTTTATGTGCATTGTGCATACATAATACATACATGTATATCTATAACATATCTGTATATGTATGTATGTACATGATATATTCCAATATATTTCATGGGCCCCTTATTCTGAACTCTTCTCCAGGTCAACACATGGGAGCATAATTAAAAGTAACAATTGGTGAGTTGTACTCCCTGGACATTGTTTTGTGTTTCAAGTTTTATTTAAACTCTTCTAAATTTATGTGAATAGAAGAGCTCATAATTCAATTAATAACTACAAAATTCTTTCATGCCTTTTTATTGTGAGATAATTAACTCCATTCTAAGTCTACCTGCCCCTTTTCCCTATCATATTCAACTTACACCCATGTCCTCTTGTAAATTCCTTCTACTTGCCTTAATAATGAAGTTCTTAGGATTTTCAACTATTATATTCCCATGTAGGAATATAGAGTTTAACCATATCAAATTTCTTATGATTTCCTTGTCCTATTTATCTTATTATATTTTTCTTGAGTCTTGTATTTGAATGTCAGTATTTTCTATTCAGCTCTGTTCTTTTCATCAGGAATGCTTGAAAGTCCACTATTTCACTGAATATCCATTTTTTTCTCCCAAAAGATTATACTCAGTTTTGCTGGGTAAGTGATTCCCAATTGTAATCCTAGCTCCTTTACTCCCCAGAATATCATATTCTAAGCCTTCTTATCTTTTTAATTTTGAAGTTGCTAAATCTCATGTTATGCTGACTATGGCTTTTTTATATTTTAATTTGAATATTTTAATTTTTTTTGGCTGCTTGCAATATTTTCTTCTGAGACTGGAAGCTCCAGAATTTAGCTATAATATTGGTATGAATATTAATTTTGGTATTTCTTTCAGGAAGTGATCAGTAGATTTTTTTAAATTTCTATTTTACTCTCTGGTTCAGGCTATTTTTCAGGGAATCAGGGAAGTTTTACTTGATAATTTCTTGAAAGATGATATCTGGTCTTTTTTTTTATCCTGGCTTTCAGATAAGTCTAATCATTCATAAATGATCTCTCCTTGATCTATTTTCCAGGTCATTTTTTCATTCTTTTGATTTTTGTCTTTTTATTTCTTGGTGCCTCATAGTCATTAGCTTCCACTTCTTCAACTCTAATTTTTAAAATTTTTTCAGTTAGCATTTCTACCTCCTTTTACCATTTGGCTAATTCTACTTTTATTTATTTATTTATTTATATTTTTAAACCCTTAACTTCTGTGTATTAGTTCCTTGATAGAAGAGTGGTAAGGGTAGGCAATGGGGGTCAAGTGACTTGCCCAAGGTCACACAGCTGGGAAGTGTCTGAGGCTGGATTTGAACCTAGGACCTCCTGTCTCTAGCCTGGCTCTCAATCCACTGAGCTATTCAGCTGCCCCCCTAATTCTACTTTTTAAGAAATCCCTTTCTTCAGCAAATTTTTATACATATTTATTCCATGGGGGCAATTCCAAATTTCTTGGAGTACACTTTAGTGACTTTTTGGTAACATTTGGCTTATTTTAATTTTTATAGTGTTATTTTCTTCAGTATTTGTTTGGTGTTTCCTTCATCTAAATATTGAACTTTTTTCCAAGATTTTTTTGTGTCACTCTCATTTCTTTTTCCCAATTTCCCATTTATGTATCTTATTTTATTTTTAAATTCTTTTTGAGCTTTTCCGGGAATTGAGAAATAAGGGAGCTGAGATGAATGCACATTTTTCTTTGAGGCTTTGTTTTGTCTTTTGACTTTGTTATCATTTTCTAAATTTGTGTTTTGATCTTCCTCTTCAAACCATTATAAAAAAGTTTTAATGGTCAGGTTCTTTTCTTGTTGTTGTTGTTGTTGTTGTTTGCTCATTATTCTAGCCTCCTTACCTCTCCTTGATCTATTTTCCAGGTCAATTTTTTTCCCTAATGAGACATTTCCCATTTTCTTCTATTTTTTTTTTCATTCTTCTAATTTTGTTTTATTATTTCTTGATGTCTCATGGAATCATTAGCTTCCATTTGCCAAAATCTAATTTTTAACCTTTAACTTTAATTTTTTTAAAAATGTAATATTTGGGCTCTGCTTTTAGGGTAGGGGTACCAGGACACTGGCCTAAATTTCAGGATTTTTGTGCAGCTGCTTTCAAAGCTAATTTGAGGGGTCAAAAGTTATCATTTCTTCCAAGGTAATATAAGTAGAAGTATATTTATTAATCTCCTGGCTTGTTCTCTGGTCTGTGAAGGGCCACAAGCAGTCTTTTCAAACCCAAAACTGAGACTGGAGTCCATAATCCCCAGTACCTAAATGCTCTAGTGTATTAATACTCCTCCTTGCCCTGGGACTGTTCTAGATCTGCATGTGGGCAATTGAACAGAGTCCTGCACCCAGTGCCAGAAAAAAATAAACTATAATCTCTTTCTAATCAGTTGTCTGACCCCCTTACCATATGTGGGCTCAGATATCTGGAAGCCTCCTTTATTGAATCAGATTGTCCCCAGCCTGGGTTATACTCTGCTCCATTTTCATCCATACTTTCCTGCCAACCTTTTAAGTTGTCTTGGAGAACAACATAGCCTCACTCCATCTTTTGTGGTTTCTGCTGCTCTAGATTACTTTTGAGGCATTATTTTAAAGAGATTTGAAGGAAGAAATGGGAAAGCCCAGATAAAACATTGCCTTTTCTCTGCCATCTTGTCTCTATTCCCCCTAAAAAAAGCACTTTAAAAACTCTAATATACTAGAAGAAAGTTAATTCTTATTGTTCTTCATTTCTTTCTCCTCCTCTTCCCCTTCATTATAATAATGATGTTATCATTATTTGTTTCTATTTTAATGCAATACTGATTCTAAACCATACTAGTTGAAGAGTTCAGGTATAAGCAGTTTATCTAACTGAAACTTCTTTTTTGCTTATTTTTCTTTCAATGCCCATGGGCTCAGAGGGAGAGAATAGGATTATACCTGCTCTCACCTGGCCCCAGTACAATCTTTCTAGTTGTAGACAGGACTAGAACTCACTTGGACCACATCCATTTTCCCATTCTTTACATGTTGTTACAAATCCAGCCATTATTTTGGCACCAAGAGCCCTAATGATCTAGTAAAAGGTAAGCCTGGCCATGTGTAGGCAGTGAACTCCCTCCTGGATTTGAATTTGCAAGGGGAAGGACCTTGAAGAGTAAAAACAGGTCTGTGGAACAATGTGATGTAAACTAGCTAGGATTATGACCTCTCCCACTGGCAAAAATTTTGCAATAAATGGGCTGTGTGGGCTGGTAGCTTTTGGCTATGCAAAATAGGGTGTAGACCCCTAGGGGAGAGGTAGCTCTTGTGTTCTTACTGAGATTTTCAGGGAATTGTCTGTGCAGATTAGAAAGCTAAATTACTGCTGAGTAGGAATTTGCAAAAAGGCAGAAACATGTCAGCAGGCCTCGCCCCATGTAGTTTTCCAGCTCCCCTAACACTTCAACTAAATAGAGCCCAGAGCCATTTTGGTCACGGGCCCAACAACAGTAATGAATTTCAGGGTTCTTCCAAGATGAGAAAGATGTCTCCAGTGGCTCAGATTCATAATTCCCAACACAGAGACTCTTAATGTAGATAGAACTTCTCCTCAGTCCTGAATGGAACTCTTAAGAGTCTTGATGCAATTGCACTCCAGAAAAGGATTGAAGGAACTAGAACCAGTTGGGAAAATTGAAATTTTCTTTTTTTTTTTTTAGAGGGGACAGGAATAAATCTCACCTGAAATACTAGAAGCAATTACTACCCAAAATATGGCAAAAGACTTCATTCCTGGGGTCAGGTTCTGCCTTTGGCACATTACCAACCATGTGATTTATTCTGTGCAAGTCATTTAATATTTCTGTCAGTGGTATATCAACAAATATTTAACAACCAGTTTGCCAGAAAAAAGTATACTTATGATGTATTTTTAAATTTAATCTGCATTATTAATATCTTTGTTAACACTTTCTTAAGTCTAGAAAATTAGTAGAATAAAGAAAGCCTTTATTTGTAGCATTCATCAATTTCAAAGTTATAAATTATTTCCCCAGAAATTTAATAATCAGCTCTCAAGATGATAGGAAATTGTTCCAGTATACTCTTGCTCTTGGTGCTCTAGGCCAGAGTTGGTCAAAGCCTTGCTTTGGGGTGCAAATGATAGGCAAAATTCCCTAGAAGGTTCAAACTAGATTAAAATGTAATTGAGAAATATTGAATGAAATAAATAAAAATAAAATATAACACAGATAATGTTAATTTGTGGTTTTCTAAGTCAATATATTCCAGTAATTTCTATTTGAGTTTGACACCATTGCTATAGGCAATTCTCTAAGATTATAAATTGCAGAGAAATTGCCATATAAATTGCCAACTCATCTTAGTAGGAGCAGCTTCCTCTGGGGGGGGGGTTCCCTCTAGTATTAAAATCACAGCCCTTATCCATAACTATCTATCTATCTATCTATCTATCTATCTATCTATCTATCTATCTATCTTCTATTTACCTATCATTTCTATATCATCTATCAACTATCTATCTTTCATCTATCCTTCAAATATCTATTTATCTATCTAACACCTAATTATTTCTCTCTCTCTCTCTATGGGTAGGGGCTAGACTTATTTATTGAGAGGAAAGGGAAAGAAGTATAGAAGAGGAAAGGAAGAAAGAGATAGAATAAATGACAGCTAGTTATAGAAATCTAGTACATATGTCTACAATATGAAGGAATTATACTGATATGTTTGAATACATGCATAATAAATATATGTATATTTATTATGCATGTATATATATATGTAGTGATGAATAGTGGATACAAATTTTAGGGGCTCTACTTTGGAGGTAGAAAAATCTAGATTCAGAAGAGTTGCTTCTGCTTCTAACATGTAATAGCTATATGGACATCAGTTAATATGCCTTCTTCCACCAACCCCTCTCTGTCTGTCTCTGTCTCTTTTCTGTCTATCTCTTTCTCCATTCAAAAGGGTTAGCTGGATAATTTCCATTTGTCCTCAGGGTTCCTTTCAACTCTCATTGGCTTAAAAAACAAAAACCTGTGTAATATTTGGTTGGGTAAAAGCCAGCACATGTAGGTAAACGTTTAATGATGGAGAGGCCCACCACAGTGGTTCGTCCTACTCTCTGTGGCAGTAAAAGAGCCCCCAAACACATTCATCTAGTTCAGATGAGGGGAGAATTTCCACTTGTCTGTCAAGAAGAATAAATGAAATGACAGCCAAAAGCACTTGATATACCACGTGCCTGGTGACATTCCCTACTCTGTCTTACCTAATTACTCCACATGTGAGGTTTTCCATTGAAGGACCTCTGAGGAGGACTCCGCTGGGAATTTCTTGTCATGTGTGCTCATTATTGCACCTACAACCAGATAATCAACCTCTTGTGTTCTGAAAATGAGGGCGTGAGTGGTTAATTGCAAATCCAAGTGGTCCATTACACATGCAATCAGTGGACCTGGAACACTTTTTTTTTTCTCATGTAAAATCCGGTGCTTGACAATAATTGCAGTTTAAACATTGTAAATGAAAGGATGGTTATATATATTGTTTTCCTTAAAAAAATCACATTTGAAATCCCCTTAAACAAGTCTACCCTCAACCATAGTAAAGGAAAATAGTGTTTGGGAAATTGAATGGGAGCATTCCTACCCTTTCTAAGCCATGACACAAGGCAAGTGGGCTGGTTATGAAGTTAAACCAAGGATGTTTGTGACAGGTTGGACACAACTTTTATGCCGGATTCTTAAAAAGAAAAGAATGGAAAAGTGGGGGTGGGGGCAGCTGGGTAGCTCAGTGGATTGAGAGTTAGGCCTAGATATGGTTGGTCCTAGGTTCAAATCTGGCCTCAGACACTTCCCAGCTGTGTGACCCTGGGCAAGTCACTTGACCCCCATAGCCCACCCTTACCACTCTTCCACCTAGGAGCCAATACACAGAAGATTGGTCTTTGTCTCCTTATAATACTTTGAAGCTATGATGAATTTCAATTATACATTTCCTTTAATGAAATCAAGTTCTTGAATGGCAGATTATTTGAAAAGTCAGTCATGTTAAAACTTAAAAAAGTGAAAATTGCATTTAGCTGTAAACTCAAGAGAATCTGTATCTGTTTCTCCTCTGAATCTAATGAGAGGGATAGGTCAGTGGCTCAGTAAAGTGACTCAATGGAAAGAGTTCCAGGCCTGGAATAGGGAGAACCTGGGTTCAAATATGGCCTCAAATACTTTTTAGCCCTGGGCAAGTCACTAATCCCAACCGCCTAGTCCTTACTACTCTTCTGTCTTGAAATAGATACTCACATCCATTCTAAGACAGAAATATGGTCTTAAAAATGACTTAATTTATCTAATGAAGTACAAATCCCCAGAGCTTTGCACAGTGCCTGGTACATATTCAGCATTTAATAAAGGTTTGTTGAATAACAAAATTGCAATGACATCAGCTTAACATAGGAGAGGTATAATGTTTTGTAGAGCCAAAACTAATAAGAATTGGTGATGGAAAATGATGTCTAATAATAATGACACTCTTACGTCTTCAACATAACAATTGACTTTAGCAAGGCACATTTATTATATTATATTACATATACTAATAAAAATCAAACAAATTTCAGAAAATGATGAAATACATAATATGCATATAAATCAATATCCATGAATGCCCTTAATAGCTATGGTGAGGAAAGAGAATACTTAGGAACCTGCAGGAAACATATACAGGAGGAAATCTCATGGATCTAGTAAGTTATAACCCCAGGTTTGTGGGCATCAATGTAATGGGTCCATTCAAAAAACTAACAAACCTGTTCTCTGTTCAATGTTTGGCTGTGGAGCCTTACCATTCTTTAGCTGGAGAAACATTCTTCTCAATTTGAACATAGCCTTTATAAGTTCTTTCAATTAACTATTATCTTTAAGTGGGTATCTAGAAAGTGTTAGTTCTTAATATGAATAACAATTCTCTCTAAACCAGATACTTGCTCTGATCATCAATTTATCTGTCTCTGAAATACATGTCTTAGACCAGCTAAATATTCACTTACCCAGGTTCTGCACAGTCCAATCAGGAAACAGAATTTAACACAAACATAGCTCATCTCATCAGATTAACAAAGTATGATAAAGCCCCTCTACTTTTTTCTTCTCAAGCAAGAAGAGGCAGCAGAGAGTAAAAAATAAACAGACCACTGGGGGAAACCAAACAAGCTTCACCTTTCTCCAATTCTAGGTGGTAATTAGGGTAAAAACTATCACCACAGCTTTTGGTCAATAAAATAATTTATCCCCAACCAATCAGGCATCACTGTTGAAGCCTTATTTCAGCCAATTTTCTCTAACTTCCATGGTTCTAATAAAGAAAGTTTCAAAATTAGCTTCAGACATTTACTAGCTATGTGACTCAGGGCAAGACACTTAACCTCTGTTTGCCTCAATTTCCTCACCTGTAAAATGGGGGTAATAAAAACTGCTATCTCCCAAGGTTGTTGTGACAACCAAATGAGATAGTAAATGTAAAGCTTTTAGCACAATGCCTGGCACAAAGTAGGTGCTAAATGTCAATCCCCTGCTCTGTCCTTCCTCCTCAGGATCCTCTATGCTTATTCTCTCTACTTTCTTCATACCCTTTCCCTATTATTCTCATGATTAAACGACTTAAATTGGAGTCACTTGACTCTCAGTGACTTGCCTTTTAGAAAGACGTAGCTCCTCAAATTTTCTTTAAATCTACTCTACAGATTATTCTCTCCAAAACTGTCCAAAATCTGAAACATACAAATATTTTAGCAGTTTGTTTCACAATAAAGCTGTTTTACCCCATTTCTATTAGCTTTTAAAATGTTCATTCACAACAGCGAAAATATTTTTTAAATCTGACAATAAACATACACATCTTCCTTTGCTCACACAACACATTTTCTCCCTTTTCATAATTAGTTGAACCATAAGAAAATTACTTTAAAGAGTCAGTATATAATATTTTATATTCTTTGAACACAAAAGGCTCCTGCAACATTATGGCATATTTTAAAAATAAATTTGTACCAAAGATACCAGAGTCTTGCAAAAATGCTGTTTTTTGGATGAAACCTCTTAGAACTAGCACCAAGTAAAAATTTAAACTTGGCAAGGTTTGTCTTTAGTGGCTTCTACCTTTTGTTTCCCCATCCTTCCTCCACTTTCTGTCCTACATCCCCCTACCTTAGTCTAACTCTTTCTATACTGTGGCTATCCCAAGCTTGTCAAGCATTAAAAAGAAAAATTTAATAAAGTCATTCTCGCTGAATTATAGTTGGTAAGAGATCCTTCCCAGAGGCATCTATATTTTGAAAGGCTGCTATTTAGAAAGGGCAGTTTGGGGCACCAAGAAGTGAGTAACCAGTGGTTAAATTTTAAGTCATCCTAGCCCAGTTCATAAGCATTTTGAGCCAGATATCTTTTGAAGTCTGCTGAAGCCTTTGGACCCCTTTCCAGAAAAAATGCTTTTAGATGCATTGGTAAAATATATAGGTTTTCAAGGGAAATCAATTACATTGCAATAGTTATTATTTTTTTTAACATCCTAGAACCAAGAAGCCCTATACTATTGCATGGGCAGGGGAGGCTTCCCTTGCAAAGTGATAAGATATTTTGAAAGCCTCTGGACCTAGAGCTTGAAAACCTAGACTCATGTCCAGATTCACTGATGAGTTATGTAATCCAACTATATTTTTTAATCATGCCCAACTCTTTGGAACCCCATTTGGGGTTTTCTTGGCAAAGATATTGGAGTGGTTTGCCATTTCTTTCTCTAGTACATTTTACAGATGAAGAAACTGAGGCAAATGGAGTTGTGATTTGCCTGGGTTCACATAGATAGACGGTATCTGAGATCAGATTTGAATTTATCCAGGTCCAGTATTCTATCTGTTGTTGCTGCCTAGCTGCCCCAAATGAATGAGAATGTAATGTAAAGAATATTGGATTTAATAACCGAATAAATTAGTTTGCATCTCATTTCTTCCACAGATGACTTACATGGCCATGGGCATTTCCTTTACCTTGCCAAATCTCAGTTTCTTCATTTGCAAAATGAGAAGAGTAGATGGGATTACCTCTAAAGTCCATTTTAGTTCTTAATCTATGCTCTTAAGAGACTCTGAATTCACTTAAATTCTTGCCTACTTACTTTCCTCACCTACAAATTGGGGTACACCTTAAAAGACTACCTACTTCACAATGATTTTCTGATGAAACAAGAATTAACATGGCTAAATAAATATGGACTATTATTATCACACTTCATAGGTGATTGCCAGTTTGGCTTACAGATAAGCCTGGCCCCGTGCCTACCTTGTTGGTGGGATCTCCCTGTAATGAGGTCCTTTGGGCATTCTCATAACCAATCCCTCTTGAACTAGTTCCAAGACAAACCCACCCACATTTGGAATTCTGATCTACAGCAAAGTGTGTTAAAGTGAGATTCCAATGTAACTTTGTCTGTTTGAGAAATGTTTGTTTCAGGGAGGTATGAGCTTGGGGAAATGATGCAAAAGAAATACTCAGATGGAAATGGGAGTTCATTTCCACATTTCCTTGCCTACATATATTTCAGAGGAGAGGCAAGGTCAAAGGATTAAGAGCATAAGCTCTTCTCAGATTATCGGGACTTGATTTAGTTATTTATTTGCAGGGAGCTGGTTAGCATCACTGATTCAGTAGATGCATTTCTACATGTATTTCCCTCCTGTGTTTGTCCTGTGGACATTGCTTTTTTGTACTACTCTTATCTATCGTATGACAGTCCCAGGACTTAAAAAAAATCTACTGAATCAGTCATTCTAACTGGTTCCCTGCAAATAATGAAATCATGTCCCGATAATCTGAGAAGAGCTTACGCTGTTAATCCTTTGACCTTGACTATCCCCAGGAAAGCTTTACAGTTATTCTCAGACTATTGACAAGGAAACTACACATTTCATTGTGTTGACTGCTTTGGGTTTTATTTGCAGTGGGTATCAGAATAATTTGTTTCTAAGCAGATAGAGCTGCTGTACCTTTTTCTATCTAGTAATTAGAGCTGACCTATTTGGAACACTTTTATAGTATAAATAACACTTTTTTCTCATTCATGATCTCATTCATTCCTTATAAGAGCCCTGTTAGTGTAACTACAGCTGGTATTTTGTCTCTCCCATTGCCCATCTAACACATGAACATACTGAAGCTCAGAGTGGATAAATGCCTTTCCCAAGGTCATATGGTAAATAAGTAAAAGAGCTGAAGGTTAGAACCTGTGTTGTCTGACTCTGAGCCCAGAGTCCCTTCCCCTATATAAGGTGGCATTCTACACAGGTAGGTCTTTGTAGCTACAAATATACCCCATTGCCTCATTTCAGTCTCACAATAATTCTAAGGAGTACAAGAAATTAATATCTCAATTTTAATTTTATTTTTAGTCCAGGCATGAAATTTTACTGGTATAGGAAGTTCCTGGTAAGGAATATCCTCTATCAGTACAGACTAGTACCTTCTCTTGAAATTAGATTCTTGGAGAATTTCCTGGGGACACTGAAAGATTATAAAATTTGCCAAGGGTCCCAAATCCAATAGATGTCAGAGGCAGAACATGAAACAAGGTCTCTCAGAATTATCACAAGAGCTCCCTGAGAACAGACTATCTTAGTTTTTGCAGTGCTATTTCCAACACTAACTATAGTGCTTGACACATAATTGTTGTTTGTCCTTCATTTTCAAAGAAGGCCAATGACATTTTGATGTTGGAGTCAGAGTACAATGTGACTGATCAGTCCAACAGAAATTCCATAGGCACTTGATGAATGCTTTTTTCAACAAGCATTCATTACCCATTTCTTGTTTGTTTGTTTTTTTCATTTCATTTATTCATTCCTATGAGGTTCCTATACTATTCACTCAACCTGTTATTTCTCCCTGTTTTACAGATTAAAAAACTGAGGCCACTGGGGCATTGAAATGAATTGCTGAAGGATACAGCAAGTAATTGGCATCTGGGGTTCAAACTGGGGTCCTATGATTCTTTATCCATTTCTTTTGCCAATACACCATTAGCCAAATTCCATCTCATGTAGCATACCTCCTTCTAGGGGAAAAAAAGAAGGTAGATAAATTGGAACTATCATTAATTTTGGTCCTTTTCTCATGAAAAAGATGTAATAGAAATCAAGACATCTTTATCCAATCTTCTTTAAGATTCTGACTGATCAGAATGTTTTCAAGTGTTTCAATTTAAGATAGAGATTAGCTAAGGAGGTTGAGAATAAAATATGAAAGCATGCTTTTAAGTTACTAGCTAATTATAGACTAAGTCCACAGAAAAGAAAATCCAAGATTGTCTCATTTTGTGATCTATATATCACAGTGATTCTCTGCTCTGACTCTTTGAGGGCTGGGTATTTTACATTTCATTTACCCATCAAAGTTCTCTGGTAACCTTAGGGGGTTGGGTGGCTCTCCTGTCTCTGTCATTGGCTCAAGCTCCCACTGATTTTGTTCCCTTAATTTTAGGAATCTAAGCACCTCGGTTCCATTTAATCAATTATAACAGTTGGATTAGCTTTTAGAAAGGGAAGTTTACTTCAAAGGAATAGCAAGAACAAACACAAACATTTTCCCCAAGACTTTGGAGAAATAATCCCTCCTATTCTACTTCAGGCTGGTCAGGGATGGAGGATTAGATTCACAGTTTAGCTGATCTTCTAGATGGCATTGGTCCCAACACGTTCTAAATCCAAAGTGGCCCCTAGGCTTACATCTCAGTACCCTGGTTTCTCAGGTCTTTCTTATTGGGCTATTTGCAACATCTGGAATGGAATTCTAAGCTCCATGGTCCTAATGGCTTGAATTCCTGGGCTGGAGACTCCAGTGGTTGCACCTAGAATTGAAAAATTAGTCAACAAATAATTTAGTAAATGACCATCGTGTTTCAAGCCCTGTGCTAAACTCTGAGAATACAAAAGAGAGGGGAAAGGCAGTCCCTACCCTCAAGGACCTCACATTTTAATGAGGCAGAGAACAAGCAGACAACTATGTAAATAGAGGTATATACAGAATAAATGGGAAATCTGTAAACATACAGAAGGCACTAGAATTAAGAGAGGCTGAGAAAGACTTTCTGTAGAATATAGGATTTTGCTTGATCTTTGAAGAAAGCCAGAGAACTCAGTAGGTGGAGTGGAGCAGGAAGATCATTGCAGGCATTGGGGATAGCCAGAGGAAATGCCAGAAGTTGAGAGATGGACAGTCTTGATCATGGGCCAGCCAACAGGCCAATGTTACTGGATTGAAGAGTTCTTGGTGGGAAATAAGGTAAAGAAGACTGGAAAGGGAGTGGTTTGGAGCTAGGTTTTGAACGGTTTTTATCACAACATGGAGGATTTTGTATTTCATCCTGGAGGTGATAGAGATCTGTGGGAGTTTATTAAGTAAATAAATGGGGCGGAAGGATATGACATGGTCAGATCTGCACTTTTGGAACATCATTTTGGCTACTAAATGGAGAATGGATTGGAATGAGGAAAGATTTGGGGCAAACAGACTCATTGACAAGCTATTATAATCACACTGTAGTTGTTCAAGAAAATGCTTAAGTGAAAATCTTTTCTATAGTTAGAATACCTTTCTAGCTGCAGAGAGGGTGGATGGCAAGGTCAGGGGTCAGTTGACTATATCATAGGGCAGTAAGATATAGATATAGGATCTGGAAAACCTTAGGCAATGCAAGGGCAGATTGTAAGGTCAACATGTTAAACTTCCCTGGCACTAGAAGGCATAGAGTTACTAGTTCCCATCACATATAGTCAGTTTTTACAGTCAAGCAGCAGCAAGGGCTGTGGGTACCCCTGGTAGCAGCAGATCTTTCCACCATCATTCAGTCCCATATGGCCTCTGAGATGCCCTTGCTCTAAAGGAGAGGGCAAAAGAAAAGGGGCAACAATAAAAGTTCATGCCATGCTTAAAATATGCTTCTCCAGCTCATTTTACAGATGAGGAAACTGAGGCAAACAGTGTTAAGTGAGTTGCCCAGGGTCACAAAGCTAATAGGTATTGAAAGTCAGATTTGAACTCATGAAGATAGGTCTTCCTGATTTCCACAGCAGTGCTGTATCCACTGCATTATCTAGCTATAGGCATTTAACATATATAGTATATGCTTTTTATGTCAAACTTTTTTTCCTCTTAGAAATAAAAACAAATGCCAAGAGACAGCTTTGACTATATAACTCTTTTCCTTGCTTCAAGTAATCCAGATAAAAGTTAGGAGACATATCAAGGACATCAACAGTATCCCATGAGAAATCTCACGCTCTTTTATTTTCTTCTGGGGTGGAGAGGGAAGAATTATGCAGGGAACAAGTCGAAAAAGTAGGACACATTCATGAAATTATCCATTTCTCGTTGCGTGTTTCTTATAGAATATTACTGTTATTTTATAAAAAGACAGTATATTGTAATAACAAAAAAAATAGAATATAGAGGTCACAATCAGGAGAGATCTGAGTTAAAATCCCTGTCTCTAAGGTTTGTTAGCTGTGGGATTATGATCAAGTCATTTAATCTCCCTGTTATCAGTTTCTTCATCTGTAAAATGGGAATAATATATATACAATGCAAATATCACAGGGTAGTTGCAAAGATTAAAGGAGGGAGGAGGAGGTATGTGTTTCACCAACCTTAAAACAATTGATGTCTTCTCCTTCAGTGCCCCAAATTAAGTAACATTCTTTGCCAGATAATATTCTGCCATCCTTTGACTCAATCTGTGGAAATATCAGTACCTTTTGTTTCCTTTTTCCAAATTTAAATTGATGAAGATAGCTCTCTGTCAAGTCTGCCAAACATTTCACATGATCTCATTTGATCTTTACCACCACCCTGCCTCATAGGTGCTCTTATTATCCCTCTTATTTATGATAATACCTCTAACAACTCACTTTGCAGGATTGTTCTAGGCACAAAAATCAGGGAGAAATGAGAACCCAGGGGTAAGTGTAGTCAATCGTGTGTACTTCTATTGAGATGTCATAAGGAATGAAAGCTGAGAAAATGCTGTTGCATTTGGCAAATAATGCGATCTCTGGCAACTTTGGAGAGAGCAATTCCAATTGGAAGGAAGCTGCAAGGACGTGAGAAGGGAGAGAGAAGGGAGGAAATGGAGATAGAGAGTGCAGACAGCTTTTTTTCCAGGGTCAAATGTGACGATCCACGCAAAGCAATGGGCAATATTTAAAGTATGACGTGACCTTTGGTAGTTGCTGGTATTCATCTGTAATCCTTCACTCTCACTAAAAAACTGGCTCATCTTTTTTGGGTCTGACATGTATTTGGTAATATTTTAAAATTGTTTTTCAAGCCATTCAAGCCATCCTTAGCAAATTACTACAATCTTTTGGTCCCCTGTAGGTATATTTTTCTTTACTTTGGGGCCCTTCTAAGACATTCCATGACTTATATGCACAACCAAACTGCTGGTGTTAAAAGAACCTCTTTCCTACCCTAACTAAAAGTCGCGGCCACCAAAGGAACAACTGTGAGCCTACCTGCAGCTTAATCAGTTCACTCACTACCTTTTCTTCCCTCTGGTGACTATTGAGTTAGCTTGGGGAAAGAGTCAATTTTTTATTGAATCTAAGCAATTTAATTGAAAAGCCTTTAAAAATAATAAGCAGCAGCTAACTTGTTCTCACGAGTGAAGGACGTTTCCCCCCAGATGTTACAGAAACCCCCATTTTCTCATACAACTGGTAGGAAACTGCACCTGAAGAACATTGCACCCTGGAAACATTACGTGGATCTTTTCAGGGTTCCTAGTTTTGCAGGTGGGACCCCCAACCTTTGCCAAAGCCCCACTTCTCTCATTTCTAAATAATTGCCCCTTTCCCCTTCTACCTAGCCTGGGCCTACGTCCATGAGGTTTGGGCAGTTGTATTCTGCTAGTTGCAGTGTCATTTAATTGGGGCAGAGAGGAGGGGAAGGATGGAAAATCTGCTAAAATAATTATGGTTCCATCTAAACCTTCCTTCCTTTTTCTCCTTCAGACCGGGGCTGGGGAGGTTCAAACATTATTTTGTCTAAAGCTGCTTGACCCCTATTTGATTGAAAGTAACATCTGGTTTCCAGGCTTCCAGCTGTTTCTCCTATCCAGAGGTAGCCAATTGTAGACAGATGTGACATTTCCTCAGCGTGCTGTGTCGACATTACTGACATGCACCTTACTTGAACAATGAACATCCAGGCTTCTCAACACCTTTAAGTCTGAAGCAAATCCAGCTCAGGAAAGTTGAAGAGCCATTCTATTTGTAGGTTTTTCCTTGGAGGGAAGGTAAATTCATCCAGATCCTCTGTTATTCTATCTTCCCACCTACTCCACTTTCCTTGGAGCTGCACATCCTGTCACCTGAGCCACAAGGCATTCGCTTTCACACAGTATTCACCTTAAGACTCAATGGAAAAATCATGAACAGGTATGCAGCCTAGCAAGTACATGAGGGGGAGAAGGATTCATTCTTAAATTTTGGCCACCCAGAAAGCATCCAGAGAAACTCTCTCGAAGTCCCTTATAATTACACAATTCTGATGCCTTTCCTCCAGCTTCTCCTTATTCTGATCTAGTCATAGTGTTGGACTTTATGTCTTGTCAGACTCTTCATGTTCCCATTTGTGGTTTTCTAGCAAACTAGCAAAGGAGGCCATGGCACAAAAAAAGTTAACAATCTTTACTCTAAGGAATCTGTCATTCAGGTCCAGTAGTATAGGAGCTTCCGGGGGAGAAAGTATTATGCTAGGGCACTTGGGAAATTCCATTCAAGAAGATGAAGTTGAGAATGTAATATGAGCTTTTAGGATTCTCAGTTTGGCCAGATACAGCTCTGGTGACTCTGGAGATCTCTTGGGGAACACTGATTAGACTAAAGAGAGCACAGGATTTATGTGGGCAAATAGTGAATAACATGGGCTAAGTGGTCAACCACCTCTTGCTTGGAGACCTCTAGTAATGTGGAGCCTCCTACATCCAAAGGCAACCCATTCCACTTAGTACTAATTAGAAAGAAGATGTAGTCATCATTGTTGGTGTTTTTGTTGCTACTGCTGTTTTTCTCCAATTTGAACCCAGGACCTCCCATCTCTAGAACTGGCTCTCAATCCTTGAGCCACCTATCTACTGCCTCCCCATCCCTTTGTAATCCTTTTTTAACTCTGGGTTACTATTTCCTATACCAGTGTTGGCAAACATTTTCCAGATCGTGTGCCCAAACTGTAACTTCAAGCTGTCTGTGAACCCCCCCACATTACCCTAGACAGCAAAGTGCTCACATTGTGCTGCTGGACAGAGGGGCAAGGAATTAAAAAACTATTCTTGGGTGCTATGGAGAGGGATAATGGAACAGCCCCCTCTATACATACCCAGCATCCATGCCATGCCCTCGCTAACACGGTCCTATACCATCTGATCTCAGTATCCATCAATTTCTCATAGAAATAGCCGCTAATTTAAGACCTCCAGGGATAGAAAATTCACACAAGACACTCCATATCTTAGCTCTGTCCATTTTCACTGACTGTCCTCCATGCCTTGAAAACTCTCCCTCCTCAACTCTGCCTCCCTACTTCCCTGGCTTCCTTTAGTTTGCAACAGGAGTTCCACCTTCTACAAGAAGCTTCTCTTAATTGATCTTAATTCTAGTGCTTTCTTTTCATTAATTATCTGCATTTTGTCTTATACATAAACTATTATTATTCTTCACCAAGAACACTGCAGCGTAAACTAATTTACTGCTTAACCCTCCCACTAACATTTAGAGTTTAAAAGAGGGTTTGTAGGAATATAAACTAAAGCTAGTAGGGACTTGAGAAATCATCTAGTCTGAACCCCTAATTTTACAGATAAGGGAACTGAGACCCAAAGACATCAAACTATTGCCGAAAGACACACAGCTAGTCAGAGTCAGTCAGGATTCACCCAGGTTTTCTGATCTCCAGTCCAGTGTACTTCCCACCTCACTATGGAATAGCCATCATAGCTAGATAAAACCATCATCACTAGTAGCATGGTCAGAACCCTTCCTAATTGCCACAAACTTCCTGGTGTTCATTTATCTTCATGTACTCCCAGGGTTCCCATTATTTAAGATGATACAGCAATAGAGGCAGAGGCAAACATAATCCATGCTAGCTCAGCACCACCCTGGGTACCATAAGAGACAGTGCTGTATTCTCTTTCTTGAGCATCTTGTAAGCACAATGTCAGTGGGAATTTCTAAAGAAAAATGAAAACAGGATAAAGATAATAATGCATAATAATGATAATAATTTATAATACTACTACTCACTTTTCTATTCTAGATGAAATTTTGCAAAGTGCTTCCTTCTTAAAAATCAGATGAGCCATATAATTCTCATCACTATTTTATAGATAAAGGAGCTAAATCTCTGAGACGCAAAGTTATTCATCTAAGATCATACACCTGGTCACTGCCAGGGCTTGAACCCAGGCCATGGTACCTCTTATCATGCTCTCCCTGCTCCTTCTTAACATGATTTGGTAACTTGTGACCCCAGTTCCCTTGTATAAAAAGTAAATAAAGTGAATGCTTGAGAGCAAAGACCAAATTTGACACCAAGGAAATGAAAGGAAGGATGTCTGTTAAAAGAGAAAGACAAGGGAGCAGCTGGATGGCTCACTGGATTGAGAGCCAGGCCTAGAGACAGGAGGTCCTAGGTTCGAATCTGGCCTCAGACACTTCCTAGCTGTGTGACCCTGGGCAAGTCACTTAACCCCCATTCCCTAGCCCTGTAACAAATTTAAAAAATTAATATAGAAGGATATATATATATAAAAGATATTAGGGTTTAAATTTTATTTTTTTAAAAAGAGAAAGACAAGGTGGAAGGTCTGTCTCCTAAGCCTAGCAATGAAAGACTACATAATTAGAAGATGGCTGTGAATGTTTGCGGTTGGTATCCTTGAAAGTCTTATTTAAAGTCTCTCAAAATAATACCACACTATGAGAAACTGATGGATACCGAGATAGGATGATATAACCAAAATTTTAAAAGGATTAAAAAGGGATTGAAAGGTGATAGGTAGGTGGCTCAAGGATTGAGAACCAGGTGTAGAGACAAATGGTCCTGGGTTCAAATTTGACCTTAGACACTTTCTAGTTGTGTGGCCCTAGGCAAGTCACTTAACCCCCATTGTCTAGTCCTCACCATTCTTCTGCCTTACAACCAATACTAAGTATTTATTCAAAGATGTAAGGAAAGGGTTGAAAAAAAAGAAGGTGGTGATGGGTCAGAGGAAGACAAGATACCACGAGGAATAGTCTAAAATAAGAGGGGATGGAAATATTTAGTTTATGAAGACAAGCATCCCCTGCTTCATGTTTTTCCGTAGTAATGCTCTGAATCAATAATTATTATAACAAAAGGCCACATGGTATAGGAAGGAAAGCACTGGCCTTAGACCCAAGAGACCTGAATTTTAATTTGGCTCTGATACTTACTGGTTGGATCATCTTGGGTATTCTTTTAGCCTCAGTTTCTCCATCTATTAAATGGAAATAACAACATTTGTACTACTATTTCCTGCCATTATCATGAGAGTATTCTATTAGCCTCACGGTGTAATCAATTTGCATTATTATTGATCAGCACTAAGGCACCCAGTTAAATATGTAGTGGATATGAACAACTCACCCTTTCCTGCCCTCCCCTCTGCACATACATGCATGCAGACATATATCCACTCTGCCCTAGTTCATTCTGCTTTTCTCTTCCCTGGGAAAATGCTTCCGATCTATGAGAATTTTTCTTGTCCAGAATTAGCACTTAGCTCACCAGAAGTTATTCATCCAGGTCTATTTTTAACCAAAGAAACAGCATGTTACAAAAGGCAGGCAGGGCTCCTGCTTCAGGAATGGATGATTCGGCTGTTGTGTTGGCTTTTCTTCAATTCACTTGGGGCCATATGGTCTGAAGGGGAGGGCACAGGACACCAACAAAGGTGCACTGAGCTTTCCTCATTAATCCTCAGGGAAGTCATTTATGGTCCAATTGCTCTTAAGCCAGGAGGGATTTTACATGATTCATGGACAAAATTAGCCCAGGTGTATCTCACTTTGAGAAAACCTGATCCACAAAAAAACAAATTTAGGAATGAGAAGATATTACAACTAGAAGAGAATTTAGCAATCACCTAATCCAACCTTATCATTTTGTACATGAGGAATCTAAAGTCCAGAAATGAGCAGAATCAAGAGAATATTATAAGGGGCAACTAGGTGGCTCAGTGGATTGAGAGTCAGGCACAGAGATAGGAGGTTCTGGGTTCAAATCTGGCCTCAGACACTCAGGCTCTAGCTGTATGACTCTGGGCAAGTCATTTAACTCCCATTGCCTAGCCCTTACCACTCTTCTGCCTTGGAAACAATACACAGTATGGACTCTAAAAAGGAAGTTAAGGGGGAGAGAGAGAGAGAGAGAGAGAGAGAGAGAGAGAGAGAGAGAGAGAGAGAGAGAATATTATTTTCAGCAACAGAAATATATTTTAAACCCTTACCTTCTGTCTTAGAATTAATACTATGTATTGTTTCCAAGGCAGAAGACTGGTAAGGGTGGGCAATGGGGGTTAAGTGACTTGCCCAGAGTCACACATCTAGGAAGATCTAAGGCCAGATTTGAAGCCAGGACCTCCTGTCTCTAGGCCTGGCTCTCAGTCCACTGAGCCATCCAGCTGACCCAACAGAAATATTTTAAAAGAATGACTTGTACATGTATACCTCCAGAGAAAGAATTAATAGATAAAAACAAGCAAGATAAAGTTATATATATATATATATCTTGTCAAATGAAGCCTTCTCTATAGCAGAGAATGGAGGGAGGGAAACAGCTGGATATCTTAGTGTAATCAACTAATTAATTTTAAAGGGTTAAAAATGTTGTTCAAGGCCACATAACCAGTCAGTATCAAAGTCAGAATTGGAAGTATAGTTAAGAGATTTATCTTTATCTATACAAAATGATTCAATTTACACTCTCTGAATGTGATTACGAAGATGTCTAGTTCATCAAATATGGTGTCTTCTTAAGCAGAGAGGAACTCTATGAAAGCAGATTCCATCCATTTGTTTTTATCTCTTCTGGGGATGATGATGAGCCTGAGAAGAAAATATGGAATTTTCCCTAGGTTATAAGATGTTGAATATTGGAGTGAAAATAAAAAGAAGAAATAGAAGTAATTTGTTATAGATGTCATCTACAGACCACCTGGTAAGAGGGAGTACATGACTTATGAGTCTGGAGCACAGATCACAAAACTGACACATTGATAAAATACACTTGTGATGAGGAGGGACTACAAATAGTAGATATTTTCTGAGAGTGTCTCTTTTTGATGACTGTAAAATATGCCATAAATTACTGACTGGACGTATTGGTAAAATAAAATGTTTCTAATGATAAGGAGAGACAGTGCTTGGAGAAATGTAAAGAATGGGAGACAAGGAGAAAACCCTAAGAGTCATCCCAGAGTCCAATGGCAGGAATAATCTGTCATGTGCATCTGATGTTAGCTGAGCTGATTTCAATATAGAGATAATGTAGGTAGATTCTTATGGTTTGAACTCTAATAGAGTCAATCTGGAAGGAAGATAAAGATTGAATTTATAGTAAATTAGCCAGTGAAATGCCAAAGGGTGCTGTGTGAGACCTGGTAGTGTTTAACATTTTTATCATTCAATGGAATAGCAAAATGAAGGCATACTTATAAAATCTGTGGATAATATGGGTCTGGGAAAGATAACTAGTTGACTGAGAGAACGTGGATCCAAAAAATTTTATCAGACTGGAAAAATAGGCCAAATCTGATAAGGCGAAGTTTAATAGATATTAATATTTTTTTTAAAAAAGCAAACATACCTTCTGTCTTAGAATCAATACTATATATTGGTTCCAAGGCAGAAGAGCAGTAAGGATTAGGCAATGGGTGTAAAGTGACTTACCCGTGGTCACATAGCTAGGAAATGGGTATGGGTATAAATATAAAGTCATACACTTGGTCTAAAAAAAAATCTGCTGCACAAAAATAACATTTGGGAGATAGAGCTAAACAGTTACTCATTTGAAAAAGATCTGATAATTTTAGTGACAATAAGTTCCATTTAATAGTATGATATGATACCCAAAAAAGCTAACTAGTTCTTTGTTGTTCTTTGGTTGTATTTGACTCTTCATGACTCTGCTTAGACCATATGTAATGACAGTGGTTTTGGGGGATGGGACTAGGTGGTTAATATATAGCAGAAGATTTAACAGGTTTGGGAAGGCTAACAGAACCAGGTTAATAGGGTGACTGTGGGTTGATATACTGACAAGACCCAGTTAGACAGAGCCTGTTCTGAGGTAACACACATAGACCACTCAATAACAGGGATAGATGTTGAATTTATTATAATAGGGAAAGGTAGAAAGAAATTTGGATAACCCTAAACTAATATCAACTACCTAAACCTCCCCTCAGATTTAAAGTTGTTCCCTCATGGAAAGTCTTCACAGTGACTGATCCCTATGCTGATCTCCCTAACTGTCTAATAGATCCCAGTCCCTAACCTGGATAGACCTACACTAAACCAAACTCCCCTTTAGATGGTAATAGAGAAGTAGTCTGTGGCAGGATATCTGGGCCCAGGAAAAGATCTTGGATCCACAAGGACCCCAGACCTGTTCTTACAGACAGCTGGTCCAAAAGACTCAGGATCACACCAGGAACTCAGTAGATCATAGCAAGTAGCAGGTAAGTGGGTAGGATGGGAGATTAAAGCAGTACAAACACCAAGGAAAGTAGCCAGTCTTCTTCAGGCCAAACCAGAGAAAGACAAACCCTTAGTTAATTAACTGCCTGAACCCACTTACTTCCAACATTCCAGAATCTTTTTTCCTCCTGCCACTCTCCCTTGTAGACTTGTCATGCTAAAGTCCTCTTCCTTATAACACATGGTACACCAATGCTATCCACGGAGTTTTCTTGGCAAAGATACTAGAGTGGTTTGCCATTTCCTTCTCCTGTGGTCTAAGACAAATACTTGAAAGGTCATCATTTGGAAGAGAGATAAAATTTATTCTATGTGGTCCAGAAAAATAAAACAAAGATAGGTGAATTGGTGGGAGTTACAGAGAAGTAGATTTCAGATCAGTATAAGAACTTTCTAACAAGTAAAGCAACCGCCAAAGGGAATGACCTGCTTCAGAGGATTGTGAGTTCTCCATCTAGTTTATAAAGGAAATTTGTGTTTTAGGTAGGATTTGAACTAAATATCTTCTGAATCCCATTCTAAGTTGGAGATCCCACGTGTATAAACAATTGGCTGCCATAACCAAAATGATAATCCATTGTCAATGGTTGTCGGTTTGAGAAGCATAGGGTCTTCTGAGGTTATATACTATATCTTCTTTAATGGGATATGGTGACTAGCCATATAGGAAAAACAAATTTAAAGACTGGAATTTAGGTGGAATTCAATGCCCTAGAATACTGTGACAGTCATATATAATAAGAAAGGGATATTTTACATTAAAATTTAAATTTTCTGGACTTCAACAATTCCCTCTTTTTGTAGAGTAGAGGTAGACTGTGGTGCAAAAAGATACACATGTTTTTTTAATTGATTATTTTTATTTAATTGTTTTTTCCTTATTGAAAGAGAAGTATTATATGGAAGGATGGATATTTTAAAGAAATGATTGTGATGTACAAAACAAAAGGCATAGATAAGAATTACACTTAAAAAAAAAAGAAAAATATGTCTGATAAAGAGGGAAAAAGAATTGCAATATTATCTTGGCAACAAAAAACAACCATCCTGCTAAGGCACAAAAATACAACTACCAAATAAAAACATCACTGTATAATCTTCCCAAAACATCATTCTTATTTTTGGGGTAAAAAGAAGTCTTAATTCAGAGTTAAATCTGATCATGGACTCCAAAGTCTGAAATAAGTCTGGGAAACTCACAGGAGGGAGGCCACAGAATGAAGGGGATAGAAAAATGATACTGAAGAGAAAAAAATAAACTAGGAGATTTAGCCTAGAAAAGGGAACTTGAAGGGTGATTTAGTAGTAGTCTTTAGACATAGGAGTATAAGAGTGACCAGCTGTTCTGCATTTCCATTGAGAATTGAATGAAAATAAATAGATTTAAACTCTAACATGAAGAAATTAAGTTAGCACTATAGAAGAATGTCTGACAGGGAGGGCTGTTAAACATTGGAAGAGGTCACTGAAAGAGATTATGGGCTCATCTTTGGAAATCTTTAAAAGTAAGTTAGTTTTCCTTTTGTATGGCATTTTGAAAGTGGTCCACTGTAGAGGATGAAATGTTCTTTCCAAGATCATTCTGAGTCTGAGTCTATCTGAGACAAAGCTAACATGGAAATTATGTAGAGATTCTGAGATTGGAAATCATCCATAAACATGGACAATTATGACAGGTTTCCATAAAAGTTGGACTTGCTCTTTTTCCTGATTTCCCTCTTACTGCTAGGAAATTCACCCAACTGTCCATGCTTTAAACTACTGGGATTAGCTTTGTTTCCCTTTCTCACTATCATTCTTACAGACTTCTTGTCAAATAATGGCACAGGCCTTTGCAGATAGAAGACACTTAATTGATTAAGAATAAGTGGATAAAGTCATATATTTTACTGCCATGAAATTTTCTAAGTCACTTTTTTTCTCTTCCCCTTGACACATGCCCAAGTTCTGACCCTCACTGCCACTTGCCTGGGCTAAAATAGCCTGCTAACTGACTCCCATCTTTCTGCTTCAACCCATTCTTTATACTGTCAATTTATTCTTTCCAATTCACTAATTCTGATCGATACTCCATTGCTCAAAGCCAATCAAAGGCTCCCCAAAGAACCCAAATAGTCTAAACACTTAACCCTTGCATTCCAGGTACTCTACAATTTGACCTCAGCAAATCTTTTCAGTTTAAACTTTTACTACCCCATCTTTATACACCATACACTAGAGCCAAACTAGACTAATTGCCATGGCTCCCAAATGTACTTTACCAACATTTGGTTAGAATGCATTTTTTCTTCATCTCAAGTCACCAAATTCCTACCATCCTTCCATGAAAGGAATAAATAGCAATAGGAAATATAGGATCATGCAAAGAGTCCTACATTTAGAATCAGAAGATGGAGTTGCAAATTCCAACTCTCCTACTTGCTACCTGTGTGGCCATGATGACTTATTCTCCCTTTCTGAGCCTCATATTTCCCCAAACAGTTCCTCCCAGCTCAGAATCTAGTAATTATTTACTATAAATGTTATGGTAAAAGTAAAAGATGTCCCCATCCAGACACAGACTCTTCTTCCACTAAATTCCTACAAAACAGTTTATGTCTTTTTTTTTTTTTGTCATAAAGAGTGGCCCTTTTTACTATGGGTGTTAACATTGTGGATGATTATATGATAATGTCATCTTTGACAAGCAATATATTTGCTGAAAAATCTAATGAATTTTGAATCATAATGCACTGGAATTTTAATTATGACCAATATGATAGAGAATATAGTCTTATATTAGTGAGACCTAAAATTTTCTTTAATTTTCTACATTGATCTCTCTATACAGAAATAGAGAGGAGTTCTGGAAGAATATAAACATGGACATAGCCATGTGACTAGTTTTCCTTTCAAAATCCTAAATGATCAGAAACCCCTTTCATTTTTATTTCCTAATAATTCATGGACATTTTTTCTCATAATATTTATCTCCAAAATAAAACATCTATTGTCAATCCATATAATCCACGTTTGTCAGATTTTTTAGTTGCTGTCTTTTTCATTAGTCTCATGTTCTACCTTGTATCATCTTAATATGTCCAGGCTGTATATTACCCTTCCAAGATTATAAACTTCGCTTAATTAAATTCAATGTTCTCCCTTGACATTTCTACTTCTTAGAATCCCTGGGTTCCTTCAAGATTAAGCTCAAGTGCTACTTTCTCTAGTAAGCCTTCCCGGATCCTTGAAGAAGTTAGTATTTTCATGCCCCAGTACCAATTCTCAAGGTTAGATTTTATCTTATATATGCCCATTTCTATACCTGCTATAAATGTGAGCAAGGATGATTTTTCTTTGGATCCTCAATTTCTAAACCAGTATGAGGTAGATTTGTTGTTGTTGTTCATCCAGGTTCTACTCCTCAAGACCCCTTTGGGGGCTTTCTTAGCAATGATGCTAGAGTTGTTTACCCTTTATCTCCTCCAGATCATTTTACAAATGAGGAAACTGAGGCCAATGGAGTTAAGTAATTTGCCCAGGGTCACAAAGCTAGTAAGGGTCTGAGGCTGGATTTCAAATGAAGAGAATGAGTCTTCCTGACATTATGCTCTATCCCCTGTACCATCTAGCTGCTCCCAGAGTTACATAATAAATATTTAAGAAATACAAGTATGATAGCAAGGAAGCTCAAGGCTAGGTTCTGGGGATGCAAGGATTTTATAGACATTATCCATAAAGTTTATTTCATCCTTAAATCTGTTTCTCAATAACCTTGCTATGATATGAAAATGTTCTTTAATTCTGCCAGTTGTTCGTGCTTCTTGTCCTATTTATCTTGAAATTCAGTTATTTGAATACATATTGTATCTCCTACCCCAAGAAGAATATAAGGGTCTACTTTATTTTAGTGACTGTAAGTAAAAGGGACTTAGTAAATATTGGCTGAATTGGATTCCATTGAAAATTCTTTCCAGGGGGGGAAAGTGAAATTAAGTCTCTTTCTTTTATGTTGCATGGCATGGTAAACTGAAGAGAGATAACCTCTGAATCAAGAAGACTTGAATTCAAGCCTCACCTCTGACTCTGAGAAGATCAGTTAATTTCTAAGTGATAGCAAACAACTCTTCAGACTAAAGGTTGTAAATTACGTGCTAACCAGTACAAGTAGAGGACTTTCTAGGAATTCCTATATGCTTACTGTTTTTTAGGCATAAATTGATGAATTAAGGCAACATTTTTTTCCATAGCAACTTTCCTTTGGAAGTATTCAAATCTGATCAGCTTAAGTCCAGGCTTTTATTTTAAGGTATGTATAGGATCATCAGCATCTCTGAAGGATATCTGCTATTTCACCCTGGATAAGTCATTTACCTCTCAATGTCCTATGTAAGAATTTATTTTTTTAATATACTATGTTATTTCCTAGTATCAAAGTCTTGAATTAGAGAAAATTCCTGGGTCAGGATTCTAGATGAGAGACCCCCACCAATCTGCTGAATTTTACATTTCTTTTGTTCTTAGGAACTCCAGGGAATGCTTCCCTCCCAATAAAACCTGGTTAATATGTGGAAACAATGAGACTCTTCCTTCCTAGGGACCCTATTAACTATGGGGATGGGGAGGGATTGAGAGTTTTAATGAACAATCCCTTCATTAACTGTTTGAAAATCAGATGTCTTAGAACGTCCTAGGAAGGGGCAGAATAATGAGATCCCCAAACTGTATTTACAGATCTACCTGAACCTTTAAGGTCTTTAGTCATCAAGAGGTCCACTGATCTACCAATCTATATGCTAGCCTAATCAATAAATTGATACTCTTATGGAAAAACCAATCTCTCAAATATTTCAATTTAGTAATTTCAGAAAAGGTGCATTGATAGAGAAAATTTCCTCTTTCTGATGAAAGGCTAGTCCCTATATTAGGATAAAAGTAAACATCCTTTAAGGTTTGCAGGATACTCTCCACATATTATCTAATTTGATCTTCACAATATGAAACTGATGCTATTAAGATCTCCTTTTATAGGTGAGTAAATCAAGGCTGAGAAAAGTTAAAGTCACAATTTTAAGTGGGAAAATTCAGACTCAGGTCTTCTTTAGCCCAGCACACATGACCTTGGACAAATTAAATTCTCTTTTCCACATTATTCTCATCTGTAAGATGACGAAATTAGACTAGATGACCTCTGAAGTCCATTTTAGCACTAGAGCTATGACTCTACAACCTATCTGATATGACAAAATCCAGCTGCCTCACGCAGTCATCAAATAGCATCTAGACCCAGCCCTTTAATGAAGAGATAAGGAAAATCAACCCAAGAAAAAGTTAAATTTGTTCAAGGCCCCACAGGTAAAAAAAAAAAAAGTACTAGTGATGAGCTGGAACCAAGTATTCTTATTTTAAACCCAGGGCTCTGTCCACTACTCTATGAAGTCAGTTTATTTTGAATGACACCTACTTAAATAGGAAAAACATTTTTATAATTTTTCCTCAGTTTAGGCCTTCATACACACAAAAACCAGGAAATTAGTCCATCTTCATCAAAATCCATCTATCAGGTACCTAATTAAAAATGGATCTATGTAGAGACTTAGTCCTTTACCTCTAAGAGTTTTCACACCCTTCTAAATCATGCTAAATTAGCTTCCTTTAACCCTAGAGTAACAGCATATTCCTCTTATTCTTGTGAGTGTCAATGACACATGCAGTTGTGTTACCCAGGGCATAACTGTTCAATCATAAATAATGAGACAAATTATCTAGCTGCCAAAGCTTTTTCTCCTAAGCTTAATTATTAAGCATTAAGCATTGGGCCCAGGGATATGCCAGGCCTAGAATCTGAAATTCCAAACACAGTTAAATATTGAAAGAGTACCACTTCCTTGGTCCCTACCTGTTATTCAGAAGTTACTGAATTTAGAATTCTGTTGGGTAGCTAATAAATGCAGGAGAACAAAAGTTCTCCTTTCACTTTTAAATACAATTTGTTTTGCTTTTAAACATGCAATTTCTGCATCTTCAGGTGGCATGTGCCATTAGATAGTTATCTTCCTCAGAACTACTGTCAGCAAAATTGAATGAGACTTTATTACAGGAAAATACTTAGACTTCACTGGCCATAATGAAAAATTCAGAATGGATGAGTCTATGGTTGTTTAAGTTTCTTGAGTTATTTTCTTAAATGAAAATTTTCTCAAAGGGTTTCCTATAATCTTATCCATTCACCCAAAAGGAACAAAAGCCTAAAGTGAAATAAAAGAAAGATAAGGAACACTGGATGATAAAAAGGTAAATCTCTTTTACTTATTCCCCAAAGTATTATTTACTCTGGATACATAAGCCATTAGTCAGAGCATTTTAGAGTTGTGTAGGACTTCAGAAGACATCTAGTGCAGACTATTCATTTAATAGATCAGATTCTACAGATAGCAAATAGCAGATCTGGGATTTTAATTCATTTCTTCTGACTTCAGATCCTATGCTAAGACATTTTTTCACTTAGTAGTGTATTATCATCAGAATGTAAAATGCCGATTCAGATTGATATTTATTTAATGTAAAGTGGCTTGAAGAAAGATGTTTCAAATTTCTTTTGGTTCATCTTTGAACCAAGAACCTCCCAACAAGTTATATATGACAAAGAAGAATTAGCAACTCAAATTAGAACCCTGAATCACTGACTAACAACATCTCAGAATTAGATGGCACATTAGATATTATTTATTTCAAATGATGCCTGCACAAGAATTCCCTCTACAAGATCCATTTTTTGCCTGAAAACTTTATGTTACAGGGAGCCCATCACCTCCTAAGGAATCCCATTGAAATTTGGGAGCAGTCTATTATTAAGAGTATCCTCTAAAGAATTCCATGTGAACTGGAATGACCTCCAGGAATTGATGCAGAGTGAAAGAAGCAGAGCCAGAAGAACATTATACACAGAGACGGATATACTGTAGTAAAAATTGAATGTAATGGACTTCTCTACTAGCAACAATGCAATGACCCAGGACAATTCTTAGGGACCTATGAGAAGGAACGCTATCCACATCCAGAGGAAGAACTGTGGGAGTAGAAACATAGAAGAAAAACAACTGCCTAATCACATGGGAGGATGGGGATATAATTAGGAATATTGACTCAAAATGAACACCCTAGCACAAATATCAATAATATGGAAATAGGTCTCGATCAATGATACATGTAAAACCCAGTAGAATTGTGCGTCGGCTATGGAAGGGGGTGGGTGGAGGGGAGAGATAGAACATGAATCCTATAACCATGGGAAAATGTCTAAATTAATTAAAATAAATTTTTTAAATTAAAAAAAAAGAATATCCTCTAAAGTTAAAACCTGCCTCTTTGGAATTTTCATTCATTCTTCATTGTTTCATCCTTTAAAATGAAGAAGAAAAGTCTGAAGTTGCTTCCATATGGTGGCACTTCAAATATGTGAAGACAGCTTATATGACCTCCCAGGTGGGAGGAAACTTCTTGAAGATAAACATTTCAATAAACCAACACATTTTGTTTCTAAGAGTTATTAAAACCATTGAAACAGCAACAGCTCCTCACTGCCAGCTCTAACACAACTACTTTCTGGTTCAGAAAAATTATGGGATTAGCCAGAAGAATCCTCTCCAGAGATGGTCCATCAGGGAGAAGATATAAGCAAGGTAATCAAGGGAGGGTGGCTAAGTAGGGTATAAAAAGCTATGCGTAGGGGGTGGGGAGGTTAACTTTGAAGCTCTCAAATATTCACAAAATATTGAGGGCAGAAAATGGCTTTAAGTTCCTTTATACTACTCTGGTCCCTCTTTGATGTGCCAAGGTATAGTGAAAAAGACCTCTCTGGACTCTGAGAGGACTGGATCCAAATTCTTGCTCTCCCTCTTACTGCATATATGATGCCAGTCAAGCCAAGTCAACCACTAGCGTCAACCTTAATAGAATTATAGGCTGTCAGTAGAGAAGGCAACCTTTAGAGCCTTGTGGTGACTTAGAGTTATCATTCTAAGCATCAATTATCCTACTGAAGTTCAGATGGGTTAGTAAGTAAGCCTTTACTTTGTTTCTAGACATCGTGCTAGGCTCTGGAGATACAAAGAAAAAGTAAAAACGGTCAGTGTGACTTAATGGAACTTACAGTGTTACAACAATAACCAGATGAGGACATGTATATTTAGAGATACATTCAAGGTAAATACAGAGCAGATAAAAGCTATCTTTAGAGAGAAGGCTCTAGCAGCTTGAGTCATGAGGGATAGCCAATATAAAAGCTAAGAGATGAGTAACAGCGTTGTGCCTGAGGAACCATGCGATGGCCAATTTGGCTGGCATGTAGAAAGCAGGGGACGGGGGGCGGGGGAGGGAAGCAACTTGTGAGAACCCTGGAAAATTAGGAAAGAGCTAGGTTGCAAAGAGCTTCAGATGCCAAACAAAGAAGTTGGAACTGACCCCAAAGTTAATGAGAAGTCATTGGTGTTTACTGACTATAGAGTTAATATGATTAGACATGAGCTTTAGGAAAAATCTATGAGAAAGATGGATGGGAGTGAGGAGATATTTGAAACTAGATGACCAATTAGGATATTATTACTTTAATAGTCCAGGTGAGGCTTGATCAGGATCTGAACTAGGGTTGGAACTGGGTAAGAGTGGGAAAAGGGATGTATGAGAAAGAAAGTGAAATTACAGCATTCATTCATTTTCTGAATGGATGGATGGATGACTGGGTAAATAATAATAGCAAGGAGAATGTTTCATTTTCACGTAACACATTTAGCTTTCCAAAGTGATCTATTATTTTATTTTCCTTATATAATACTTTCACTTGTGTTTTGTTACTAAATCACTTTCTTAAAGGATAACTAAGACAGATTAGCTGTTGTTTTTTCCTTCTTCAAATATGATGGGCATCTAAGATGAATGACAACTTCTACCGAAGTTATTGTCATTGATGAAGAATCAAAAATCATGAATGAAACATCAATTTCATGGAATGAAGTGAGGAGAAATATCCCTTTAGGGGAGCTTTGTTAAGTGCAAAAAAAAAATTTTTTTTAATCAATTTGTGGACAAAACTCTTTTAACCAGCTGTGCTGATGTGCAGACAGGTGGTATCTTCAGAAGTTTCTAACAGTGCCATAGGATCTCAGATGCAGGCCAATTTAGCCAGCTTGTGTCCATTAAGAACACCAAAAGGCATGCAGAAAGAGATGGGAATTGATAGTGACCACTTGGCAATTCCTCCAGGTATAAACCACTGTAATTTGCTATACAAGGATATCCTTGCTCTAAAGATCAAACCAATGCCTGACTTCTTATCAAATGAGACTTTCACCAGATATAAACATGTAGATAAATAACTCCTTCTCTCCTCACTTCAGCTGTCAAATGACTGAATAACATTGTGTCTGGCAAGGTTCCCATTGCAGAGAATTCATTTAATTCCTTAGCACAGTTTACATTAATTTCATTTCTGTTTTCCTACCCTCGTCTACTTTCATGGAATTCTCCCAGGAATAGTTGCTCAAGGATTGTGTACTGTTGTATCCAGCTGCAAGGGTCTGGGCTGCAGGCCAACGTGTGTGAATGCTGGGAAGGTCAAGGGGTCTGCAGAAAGCTGGCTGGGCCCTGCTCCCTCCCTCTCCTCTGAGAATCTGCTCCACACTTCATCACAGAGGAAAGCATCTCCCGCAGCCATTTGAGTCTTGTGCAACCAAAATACACCAATGTCGAATACGAAGTCCTGGAATTCAGGGGTCAGATCTGAATGCAACAGATGGAGAAGGGCAGGATACCAGAGGGAAGATATTAGAAAGCTGGAACATTTCAGAGATAATCTGATTTAATCTGATTTAAAAGAGGCATCTCTGGGACCAAGCAGGGGGGCAAGCCAATAAATTCCCATCCCGCTGCGGTCAATAAGAGGAGAATTTGTTACTCCTGGTAATGGAAGCTATAAGTTAGGAAGATTGAGTCCCTGAATGAAGTATGAATTGGACTCACACTGATCCTAGGAATGACTAGTGTCAACAGAGTCCCTAATCCTTAGGCTTCTATTTCAGTTATGAATTTGCCAGGGGGAGCGATCTATGGACTACCACATTTCAATACACATTTTAAATACTCCACTGGTTGCTAGCAATCAGTCACTGGACCTCTGCACTTGAATTTATCTTCCAAGACCAGGATCCATGATTGTCAGGCTTCTGTGTGTTCACATTCTGTTTATTGCTCCAGGTAAAGAAAACAACTATCTCTTCTCTGAGTTTGGTATCCATCCAGTCCCCTTATCTCTGTGCATTTCCTCCTTATCTTTGCTTCTCAGAATCCTTGTTGGCCTCCAAGGTTCAGCTCAAATGTTACCTCTTCTGGGAAATCTTCCTGATCCCCACTCCCTTCTCCCTGGTCTGTTAGTGTTCTCTCTCCCTTCAAATGACAATGTATTTAGTTATCTATACACATATTGGAACCCCCAGCATGCATGCTCCTTGAAAAGGGCTGTTTGAGTTTCATCTCTCTATTGCTAGCCTTACACATTTTTATTTAGGAGATACTAAATAAGAATTCGTTAAATTAAATTAATAGATAAATGATGTATACATATTGTAAGTTGGAGCCTCTTTCTCTAAGTCCACTCTCCCTTCCATCATTTTATGACTTGTCTCCTCACCTATATGGAGCATGTTTTCAGAATCATAGATTAACCCATATAGATTAATGACAAGTAATATCCTTTAAAAATCTCATGAAAACATATATCTCCCTCTTTCTGATAATACAGACTATACCAGAAAAATATAGAATCTATGGTCACTGTACCTTTAACCAATGGGCCACACTGTAAAACTAACTGTCCCTGCCACCAACTTGAAAGGCAAGACATGTCAAGCTCCAATGTATTTCTTATTTATCAAACTGCTCTTTGTATCACTGGATCTTTCTGGTTTAAGTATATTGTTGAATCCAACTTTATATCTCTCTTGACTTCCAAGTCCTTTAAACTCTAAAAATAAATAACTATTTGTAGGGTATAACCAGGAAGAGCCCAGTTGAGGAAAACTGTTTCTTAACAAGGGTAAAGGATGAGACCTTTGTTCTGCCATTGCTTTCTGTCCCTGAAAAGGAATAAACTTTGAAATGACTTAAAGAAAAGCATAAGTATTTATCACTTCATTTCTATCAAGAAGTTTATACCTGATGTGCAACTTTGGTCTCAGCCCTTTCCAAGAGAGAGAAGAGACAAAGGTAAAAGCTATTAGAAAGACCCAGAACTCAGATGGATAGAAATGAAGCCAATAATAGTCACATAAATATTAGTCAAGCCAGAAGATGCAGGAGTATGAGCTAGAGGGCATCAAAAAAACAACAGTGTCAAAGGAAAAAAAGACTTCCTAAAGAAGTGGGGGCAATTCTTAAACTCAGGTCTCTGGACCTAGTAAAAGGGTCTTTGGACATAATAAAAGGGTCCTTAGACCAAGAGGTAACTAGTTCCAAAGAACAGAGAAGAATGGAGATGCAATGCAGAGGATGAACTCCAAATCTTATCCTTAACTAATATTGTGAGTTATGTAAATTGTGTAGTCCTTAAAGAAAGAGAAGTGACCATCTTGCAAGCCCAGGTAGCCTTATCTCTCAAAGTGTGTATAGGGTCAGAGGTAATAAAGATTCCTGGTGGAAGTAGGGCTTTCTATTAAAGTGGGCTCACTCTTCTCTGGAAGCCTCAGCTCTAGGTAGTGCTGTGATTCTGAGTATGAGTCTGGAGATGATAGACAAGACAGAGAGAGAGAGAGAGAGAGAGAGAGAGAGAGAGAGAGAGAGAGAGAGAGAGAGAGAGAGAGAGAGAGAGACTGAGACACAGATGGAAAAATTTTAACAATTGCTCTCTGGAAAAATTGTACACATGATACTTACTTCAAAGTTTAATCTGAATTATTAATACTTTCTCCATTATTTCCTCATGTCTAAGTAAACAATAAAATAATAAATCAAGCCCTAATTTATGACATTTGCCAATTAGATAACTAAAAAGATGTAGATAATCTGTCAAGGTCTTATTATCTGTTAAGCTCTTGATGAAATACTTAAATAGAAATGAACATTCATGAAAGGTATTGACTTAGAAAACCACAAATTAACATTGTCTATGTTGCATTAAATATTTCTATATTTTGCTAAACTTTTTCCAAATACTTTTAACCTGGTTCCTGGAATTTTGTGAGTTTACCATCTCTGTCTAAGCAATATAAATTTGAGGGCTTGCCATATGAGCTAAGCAAAGAGAGAAATGAAAGCAAGGAAGACGGTTCTTCCTCTGAAGAAGCTTATATGTTGGTGGAATAAAACAATATAAAAAGAAGGGGGAACCAAGGGGCAGGATAGGTGAATGAGTAGATTGAGAGCCAGGCCTAGAGATGGGAGGTCCTGGGTTCAAATATAACCTCAGACATTTCCTTGCTATGTGACCCTGGACAAGTCATTTGACTCATTTTTGCTGTTCTTCTGTCTTAGAACTGATGCTAAGACAGAAGGTAAGGATTTTGTTTTATTTTTTAAAGGGATGGGGCTGTAAAGTGAGAGTGAAGGCAACTGGCAAGGAGGAGGAAGAGAAGGGAAAGTCTATAGTCAAATTGTGAGATAAAGAGTGTACAATACATATACATGTCTACATATGTATATATGTGCATATTAAAATGTCTATGTGTGCATACATTGAAACCAAGACATGAATCAAATTCTGAATTGTCCCAGGAAAATCCCAGGAATAGGTATGAGCTAAGAGATTTTTATGATTAGTCTCTGGGACTGAACCTGTAAACTCCAGTTTTAGTTCTAGGCTAGAGATTCTAAAATTAAATCTCTACATAATGATCTTTCCTTCCCAGAATTCTTTCTCTCTCCCTTCCTTATATGACTTGACATAGTATCCTATTTATGCCTTTCTTCTGCCTTCTTATGTGTTATTTTATATGGGAGTTACCTGTGGTGAATGTTCACATGTCCCTTGGAGTATCAGGAATGTCCATCTACCTTCACACTAAGCCAAATGCTCCATACACAATAGGTGCTTAATAAAATATTGTGGAGTGAATTATTGAATTGAATCCATTTGTGGTCTCTCTGATTATTCTCCCACTCACAAGGGGGAAAAAAATCCACTGGCAGCTCCAATTTCTTCTTCAGTCTGTTCCCTATTAAAATAAAAATTAAATCAAATTAAAAAGTTTCCCACTTTGGGCTTTGCACTTAAGGAGAAGAGAAGAACTTTGTCCTTTAGGAGAGGAGGACTTAAAAAAATAAATAAACCAAATAAATCCAATAAGCCCCCTACTAGCAGTTCCAATTTCACTTTCCTCTCTTCATCATTTAAAAAAAAAAAGAATTTTTCACTTTCTTACATTCAGTTCCTTCTCCCTGTATTATATTCAGAAAGTAAAAGGGGAGAGGGGGGAACCTTTTCTCAGCTGCTCTGGGATAGTAAATGCAGAGATCAGGGATTAGGACTTTCATGAAAAAGGGAATTTCATCAGCAATCAATCAACAACTCTCCTTTGGGTGTTTCCTCTCTGCCCAGAAACTGGTGCTACAAACTGGAGCCCGGAGCAGGGAGAAACATAATTCAGACCCTCAGCACAGGTTTGCAAAAGTGACTTTTATTCAGTGATTGATTCCCGAGACTTTGAAATGAGAAAAAAAGTGAAAGGACTGTGAAGAACTGACAAAAACAGCTCCAAAAGCAAATTTATAGTTCCCATGCCTGACTCCACTATCCATTCCATGAAAAGTATCTACACCAAGTTATCTATCAGAGAAGGAAAAGCTCCATTCCAGTCCCTCTTTCCATTCCTGTCTCCCTTTATCATATATGTGCCTTTGCATATGTATGTACATACATATGTACATGTAGGAAGAGCCACACATTTTCTAGATGAGTATTCTAAGTGCATGCGTGTATTGTACTTTCATCTGTTCATAATGGAAGGGTTATACACATTTAAATACTTAAAGTTATGTACACATCTGTGTGTATAGATTTATATATGTGTATAATATATACATAGGTTAAAATCATTATACATTTTATGAGATGAGGTTATATTTGCCATATTATGCTAGATGAACCTATATATACACTCATATGTGTCTATTTCATAATTCCATTACATATGCGTGTATGTGTACATTTATGTACATATTGTACAAGCAATCCCTTCCTTCATGAAGCTTACAGCCAAAAGCAGATAATTGTCATCAGAACCAACTAAGGAAGGGGTCTCTAGGTCATTTCCCCAATATCCATGGATACACTTTCCTCCCAACACGAATAGTTCCCCAGACCACGATCTGATTTGTAGCTCAAAACTGAATTTGCCCTCGGCACCAGAATTCCTAGTTATGGCTCTTGCTTTAACATCATACATACTACATGAAATTCCATTAAAGAGGAACCAGGAAAAAACGATAACCTCCAATGACATGAACTCTTTGGGGAAGAGTCATTACTCGTGGTATTCAAGAAAACATTTTGTGTAGAAAATAATAACTGAGTTGGGTGTTAAGGGTTGAGTAGGAATTTGACAAACAAAGAAAAGGAAGATGAACATTCTAGGCATAGGGAATGAAATGAGATGGAGTGTGGAGTGAGAAGACAACAGGTTGGTATTTGCAATGGAATAGATTAGTTTGAATGGAGTATAAAGTAAATATATAAAGGAACAATCCATGATAACATTGTAGAAATAGGGTAGTAGAATATTTTGGAAAGTCTTGATTGCTTAGAAAATGAGTTTAAACTTTACTTGGTAGGCAAAAAGAGCCACCAGAATTTCTTCAGCAGAGAATAATGTGGGGAGATTTATGCATACGAAAGAGAATTCTAGCTGCAACTCAGTGAAGAGAGACATTGTATTTTTGAGCAGGGAGAAGGTGTGATATGGTCAGATCTGAGGCTTAAGAAAATTATTTCATTTGGATAGCGTAACAGATGTATCAGGGAAGAGTGTGGCCAGAAAGACCAATTAGGGTATCATTATAATAATCCAAGCTAGTTATACTGAGGACTTGAACTAAGGCTCTGACCACATAATGAGAGAAAAAGGGACAGGTTCAAGTAGTGTCATACAGTCAGAATTGACCAAACCTGGCAACTGAACAGATAATGGGATGGTGGAGGGAAAGAGAAGGCATTGGGATTTTTTTTTGGTTGGTTTGTTTGTTTTCTTAGATTTGCTGCAGATTGCTATAAGAGTTGGATATGAGAAGAGGCATTGTTGATGGAAAATATAGAATCAAGACTGATTGTGACACGGTGAACTTAGGTGACTGGGAAGAGGGTGATATATTCAACAAAAAAAGGGATCTTTGGAAAAGCATCAGTTTTAGGAGGAAATGATGAGTTCCATTTTGAATATGTTGAGCTTAAGATGTGGAGGGACCATACAGGTCAAGATGGTCAGTTGTCATTTCAAACTTGGAGTCACAGAGAGTGCTCAGGGCTGAATTTACAGATTTAGGAGACAATCCTTTTTCCTTCTCCTTCAAATGTAAGTTTCTCCAAGGCAGGAACTGTTTTGCTTTTGGGTTTGTAGCTCCAGGCCTACCTAGCACAGTGTCTTTGCATATGACATGCTAAATCGAAGTGCAGCATCTTCATGGAGAGAGCAAGAACCATACCTAGGAAATGAAGAGAGTAGAGGCTCTGGGCTTGAATCCCTCCTCTGTTACTACCTGGTGACACCAGACAAATACCTTAAGGTCTTTGAGTCTCATTTTTCTCATCTAGAAAATGACAAGATGGGAAAAGATAACTTCTGCAGTCTTTCCTAGTCCTAGATCCCCTGAACTCTCTTCCTGCAAGAGGGAGTGAGCTCAGCACTGTTCCATTGGCCATTCTTCCTATTAAAAGAAATTTCAATAAAAGAGCATCTAAGCAGTCAATGGAATTGAAAAGTGAACTTTTCACCTTTTTTCAGAGCAAGGCCAAAGGGCATGAGCCAAAGTTTGTGAAACTGAGGTTCATAGCCTGTGAAGCCAGGCCTTTGAAAGAACAAAAAAGTTTCCATCGGGAATCTTCTAATCTGGCTCATATGCTTTGAAATTCTTTAGGGAGCTCTTTTTAAAAGATATACCACTTCTGCTCTAGTTTGCATCACCATTTGGTTTAATTATTATTCATAATTGTGAAATAATTAGATAAAACGATGATGTAAACCCCAGTGGAAAATAGACATCTTTTAAGAAGACGGATGCTTTTCGTCACTTAAAAGGGGGAGAATATAACTTACTGGAGGAAAAATCTAATTAGAAAAGCAGACACATCTTCTCCCTCTCCTCATATTTCAGGCAAGCTGGCAACTGCTCAGAAATGATCAGAGAGTGGCCTATTTCTCAAGGACCCCAGGAGAGCTTGGTAATTTAAATCATCATCTCAGGAAAGAGCCTTGAGCACTTGCCTTTGACGTTTTATGATCTTCAGGCGGGAGAGCCCGCTTGGCTCTCTCAATTGGCATGGCCACACTAAACAATGGCTGAAGGAAAACCCAGGTCACCCCTACACCAAGATGAAGTCGGAAGTCCTGCCAAGAGAAACACATTTGTGTGAGGAGACAGAAATATTTTAGACCATGTTGTTCCTGAGCAAAAGGAAAACAATAGCCCTCTCCAAAGTTACAAATTACCTTCCAGAAAAATAAGGAAGTAGGACTGGAGGTGATTGGGGGTTTTTCAGATTTGAGCTCTATTTGAATCCCCAAACCTCAAACCCCCTTATGTAAGTATCCCTGGTCTCACTTAGGCATTTTAATGTTGAGAAATTACCTTCCTAAGAGTATGTTTTGGTTTTCTACATTTTAAAAAGTGGCTACATTAGAGTAAGTTCTGCCTAAATATCCTCTCTTTGGGAGTAGAAAGAGCTTATCCCCCTTGATAAGGTTGGACAGGGCTACTGGGTTTGCTGAGAGAAGAAAAAAGGAGGGGAACTGGCTCATTCACTAATGAGCTCTAGCTCAACTTTCTGCCCCTTGGTTCACCCAGGGCTATGACTTTTCCAGACTTTTGTCTCAATAACCAGTTTTGATGCAGAGTCAGACTCCTGAGAATCCAACTCCATCTCATTAACAGCTAGATGGCTCAGTGTATAGAGCATTAAACCTGGAGTCTGGAGACTCTGAGCTCAAATCTAGTGCCAGATACTTACTGGATGAATGATTCTGGGCAAGTCATTTAACTTCTGTTTGCCTCATTTTCTTTATCTGTAAAATGGAGGTAATAATAGCACCTTCCTCCCATGGTCCTTTCTTCCTTCCCTACCACCTTCCTTTCCTCCCTCTTTCCTTCCCTTCTTTCCTTCTTTCCCTCTCTCCCTCCTCTCCTTCCCTCCTTCCTTCCTTCTCTCCTTTCCTCCCTCCCACTTTCTCTCCTTTCCTTCCTTCCCTCCCTCTCACTTTCTCTCCTTTCCTTCTTTCCCTCCCTCCTTCCGTCTTTCCTTCACTCCTTCCTTCCTTCCCTTCTTCCTTCCTTCACTCTTTCTTCCCTTCTTCTTTCCTTCCCTCCACTTTCCCTTCTTCCTTCCTTCCCTCCTCTTCTTCCTTCCCTCCTTCTATCCTTCCTTCTTTCCTCCCTTCCTGAGATAAGTAATAATAATTTAAAATAATTTAAATAACCTAATAAATTTTCTTCTTCTTCCCACCCAAAATTATATAGCATTTTACTCTTTACCCGTCTAATTCATGTAGCATGGATCATTATGTTTCAACTTGTATTTTTTTTCTCCCTCCCTCTCTTTTGCCCTCCTTTTCTGTCTTCATTTCCTTTCTTCTTCTCTCTTTCTTTTTTTTTCTATTATTCTTTCTTTCTTTTTTTCCCTCCATCTCTTTCTCTTTGTTTTTCCCACTCTTTTTCTGGAAGAGTTCTTCCTCTTGAAATTACATCAGTAATAATTTGAAATCCACATCCTCTTTTTTAAAGTCCTCCACATTATAACTTCCACTTACCTTTTCAGACTAATTTCATGTTTCTCCATTATTTATTGAATGGAATGATTATTGAATTTCAAGTAAAAAAATTTGCTTTTTTTCCCTTTTTATATCTCTTTTGACCTGGATCATATGGATGATGAATTATTCTTCTAGTTGTTTGCATATATTTTGACATATTCAGTAAGTTCCACACACTCATCCTGCTCATAGCTTTAGTCACAGAAAAAAAATGCATTTGAAACTAAAGGGAATACAGTTAATTGACATACATTCCCTGCTGATAAGTTGCAACAACACCTTTAGCAGTGTATTTAGATAAATGTTTAACCACCAACTGTCCAGAAAAAAATTAAGTATACATGACATACCTTTAAATTTAAGCTGCATTATTATGGCTTCTCTATTAATTTTATAAGTCTAAACAATCATCAAAACAATAAATCAAGCCATAATTTATAGCATAACCAATTTCCAAAGTGTTATACTCACACTAAAAATTTAACATTTGATGCTTTCTTTCTATCACACCTCTACAACTGACCTAGGATTTGAGAAATAATGATTCTAATAATCTGTACTTTTTTCTTCAAATTTGGGTGAAAATCAGTATTTTGATATAGCTGTGATCATAAGTACTCACAGCTAATGTCTACTAAAGCAATATTTTAATTATTTTGTTTCTGTCATGGAATCATCTTCCATCTGAGGTGGCCTTGTAAGTGATAAGAACTAAATCCTCTTTAGCAGGGTTTCCAAAAGAACCTTCCTTTTCCTTCATGAATTTTTCTTTAGTATAAACATTATGTATCTTCTTTCACAATATGCTACACCTGAAATTATGTATTGTATGATGACATGTATACAACCTATATCATATTACCTGCTATTTTAGGGAGAGAGAAGGGGTGGGAGAAGAGGAAACAAGTTAGATCACAAAATGTCAGAAAATAATTATTAAAAATTATATCTACATGCTATCTGGAAGAAAAATTTTAATAAAGTCTTCTTTATACTGCACTATCTAATATGGCAAAAAAAAGGCTATAATTGGAGAGGTTCCAAAGCAAGCATTATTTGATGCCTCTGGAAATATGTGAATTTCTCTCCAAAATATTTAAATGCATACGTGTATATATATATATATATATATGTGTATATATATATACATGTGTGTATATTTGTGTGTGTGTGTATATATATATATATCCAAAAGTATGGGTATATATTTTATTTCTATATATATGCACATCTATATATATATATACTTATGTTCATACAGATAAACTAGATATAATTATAAAATAGTGTACAGCTGAAGAAGATAAGTATATTATTCTTAATGTAACGTCAATTTTGTCAACAAAAATATCTTGGTCAAAATATTACCTCCAATTCCATGTGATCAAAATTGAAATCATTTTCCTACTCTAAACTCACTTCTCTTAATATTCTTATTTTTGTCAACGACACCAAAGTTTTTCTAGTCACCCACCCAGCTTCACAGTCTATGAGAAATCAAGGACTTTTCATGGTGACTCAGTCACCAAATACAATCCACATCTAGGTCTCTTGATTTTATCTCCTTACATTAATATTTCTCTCCACTCACACTAAAACCACTCTCATTCAGATTCTCTTCACTTCTTGATTGGACAATTACAAAAACTTCCTACTTAATCTAACTTAGTCAAGTTTTTCCTCTTTTCCAATGTATACTCCAAACAGCTATCAAATTATTTCTTTTTTTTTTAATTTTTTAATTTTTAATTTTTTTAAACCCTTAACTTCTGTGCATTTGCTCATAGGTGGAAGAGTGGTAAGGGTGGGCAATGAGGGTCAAGTGACTTGCCCAGGGTCACATAGCTGGGAAGTGTCTGAGGCCGGCTCTGAATCTAGTACCTCCCATCTCTAGGCCTGACTCTCAATCCACTGAGCTACCCAGCTGCCCCCTCAAATTGTTATTTCTAAAGCATGTCTGACCATATACTCCCTTACTTATGAAACTCCAAAGGCTCCCTATTGCTGCTATTTACTCATCTGCCTCACAAGAAGGAGTTTCCATGCTTGAGGAGTCCTACATCAGTGAAATTTAAGATCTAGATGAGGAAGGGAAAAATGTTAAATTTCAGAGGCAGATAGGTTGCTCAGTGGATAAAGGTCCAGATTTGGAGTTGGGAAGACCTGAGTTCAAATATAGTCTTAGAAGTTTCCTAGCTTTGTGACCCTGGGCAAGTCATTTAATCTCAACTGCTAGACCCCTATTTCTCTCCTGCCTTGGAACTAATACTAAGTATCAATTTCAAGACAGAAGGTAAGGATTTATAAATAAATAAAGATAGCTATTGTTTGTTTGTTACATTATTGTGATTAATCCATCTTGCATTCTTAGAAAGCTAGACACAAATTTGGTGAGCCTCCTCTTTTCTATGATTAGAATCAGGGGCAGTTAAAAGTGTGGCAGAAATCCAAAATCAGTGAAGAAGTACTTGACATCTGTAACCCTCTGCACTGACTTTTAGAACTATTGTTATCACCAGGCTTTCTTATTTATGACCTGGTTGATTAGAGAACAGCATCAATGATGCCAAGCATACACTTTCTTTTTAAAAAATTATTAATTAATTTGTTTGTTACATTAAAATGTCCAGCTAATTTCTTTCCTCCCCCTCTTCCCCTATTAGAGAAGGCATTTGACAAAAAAAAAATATACAAAAATGTCTATTGCTTATTCCTATTTATCAATTCTTTCTCTGGAGGTGGGCACATACGAGTCATTCTTCAAACAATATTTCTGTTGCTATCTATATTGTTCTCCTCTTCATAACTTTATTTAGATTTTTCCACGATTTTCCGAAATGAACCTGCTCATGATTCTTACAACAACTGCAGTATTCTATCACAATCATATGCCACAATCTGTTTAAGCAAATTAGGATATGCTTTCAATTGCCCTGGGGGATGGCCAGCTCCTTTCCATGAACCCCAAATCCCCAGACCTGTGGTCCTTTACTTGCCTATGGGATGGACCTAAAAGAATATGGATGATCAGCACAGATCTGCATCTAGGGAACTCCCATATGGTCAGGCTCTCAGCTTCTTATACATAAAACCGCATGTTGTGGTTTTTTTTTTCATAGTTCCATTTCCTAAAAAACCTGACTCTAACAGGCCTATTGTGAGATTCTCTGTTGTTTACACTTTACTAAGTCTATTCTGTTTAGTATATAACATTTGGAAACAAATAACACCACTTTGTCCTTGTGTAATTCTTGAGTAATTAGTGTCATAGTTGCATAAATGCTTTTGAAATGGAGAGAAAAATTATTTTAAAGAGTTTGTTTTTATTCTCCCTTTGTTGAAGTATGGTTTAATGTTTATTATCATAATTTCTGATTGCTATTGCACAACTTCAAGTGATACATTCTTTCCTCAGCAAGCTATTATTTGGCTTACATTCCCATTTTGTGCATTAATATCACTCAAGGTTATACAATAACAATCAGAAATTATGATAATAAACATTGAACCACATTTCAACAGAAAAGAGTAAAACAAACTCTTTCATGTGTGGATTTTCTTTTCATTAACATGGCATCTTATGCTTCAGTGACATTTTAATTGCCAAGAAATTACCCAAGAAAATATGTAATTGTTTCAAGCAATTGACAGTGATTCTATATGCAACACCTTTTTTTATGCTCTAGGAATTGCCCCCATGTGACCTCTTAACTCTACCTTTTGGATTTAATTGATCACATTCTGTTTTTAAACTGAAGTTTGATTAAAATACAATTAGTGAGGCACACAAGCAATTTGTGTTGGATTCTGTCCTGTTTCAGTGACCCTGAAGACAATTTCAATAATGACCACTATTACCATGATTATCTTGATGGATTTATGGTGATTATTTCTATTTCCCACCCTACTCCCTTGTAGAAATATTTACGTTCTCTGAATGGTTTTATTAATCATCTGGAAATTTCATAGTTCATTGAAAAGAAGAGCATTTCCTAAGTGATTATCCAAACATTTAGGATTCATCTATCATTTCATATTTAAACATTAAGAGAAACAGAAACAACAACAACAAAAAAAGACCAACTTTTTTAGAAAGAAGGGACCTCTATAAGGTTGCTTCCATCTCTCAAGTTCTACGATTTTATGGAAAACAATAGATCCATTCTCCACATTAAAAATTGATTACGGGCATGTGACTTTCCCTACTGCTAGTCTGTTCATTTGACTGGTCTTAATACAAGAATTTCCTGCATTAATCAATAATACTTTTAAGATCAGTAAAACTCTCTTGGGTTGATCCAGGCAAGCTCTGCTCCCTGTCACTTTTTCACCCCAGATTACAGTGGATTGGATTATTCCTATTATAAATTCTTGGTGAGCAAACTTTATCCCTTCTAAAGCTGATAGGCAAACAGGTAGCCCAGAAAACAGTGATTTCTTAAGAATATTTTATAAATATAACCATTTATTCACATAGAATTATCATAGGACTTAACCACTAAAAGTTTTTGGAGAAAATGTAGTCCAACTTATTCATTAATAAACTAATCAATGAGATAATATTTGTAAATCACAGTACAGTGCCTAGCACCTAGTATGTGCTTTATAAATAAGTGCTAGCTATCATTATGAATTATTAATTAATTTCAATTTAAATGAACAAAACATAATAATACATCTGTCCTCCTTCCCCAGCCAGAAAGACTAGGATTAGAGATAACCTGGACTTTAGAGATCACCTAACAGGTTTCTTAACCCTTTTTTGTGTGTCATGGACTCCTTTGGGATTTTGATGAAGCCTATGAACCCCTTCTCAGAATAATGTTTTATTTATAGGGTATAAAATCAAATATATAGGTAGAGAGAGATCTGAGAGACTGTGCCTGGTTAAATTAAAAGACAAACCATGCATGCCTTGAGATCCCACTTCATGTAGTATTCTATGTCAAGTCTCTCATTCCATGGTTGAAATCCCTTACCTGCCATAGCTTTGGCAGAGGTTTCTTTGCCATATACAAAGAAGTAGTCAATGTGAATGAAGCTGACTACCCAAGACTAATTTTCACTAGGCATTTGCTAAAAACATAACTATAGGGGCAGCTGGGTAGCTCAGTGGATTGAGAGTCAACCCTAGAGATGGGAGGTTCTAGGTTCAAATCTGACCCCAGACACTTCCCAGCTGTGTGACCCTGGGCAAGTCACTTAACCCCCATTGCCCACCCTTACCACTCTTCTACCTTGGAGCCAATACACAAGGTAAGGGTGGAAGTCTCAGTGGTGTCTTCAGTCAGAAATCCAGCAACGCAAGTCTCTTCCTTCAGCCCGAGTCACTCACCCAGCAAGCCTCTCCAGTCAAGGACAAGTCTAGGACAACATGACCACTTCCAGGAATCTTCCTCCAGCCCTGCTCATCAATGCAGAGAGAATCAAGCAGTCCTTGGGCTTGGTCTTTTATCCCCCTTTTCCACATCACTTCCTGTCTCTCCCCCTCTTTACAGGAACCAATTGCAGTCTCCCAGTTTTCCTAGAATTACCCAAGGGGGTAGGGGTGGGGGCAGTGCTTGTGGTCTTTGGGGAGCGTGAACTAGTAAGTGACTTGTGAGCTCTCTTACCTAGTGACTTGCCAAGTGCTAAGTAGGGGTACTTCAAATGCTTGATTTGATTAAATTAAAGGTTGCTGATGAATTCCATTAAAAATAAACTAAGAGAGTCTAATTCTTTCTTCACATGTGGTAAAAGAAAATGATTTTTCACAACTGTGAATGGATGACTTGAAAAAAGACTTTTGTTTTTTATTAGATTGTGAGTTTCCTGAGGGCAGGAACTATCTTTTGTCTCTTTTTGTATTCCCAGTGCTTAGCATAGTTGTCTGGTATATAGCATGATACTTAATAAAATGTTTATTAATTGATTGATTTTTTAAAATTTATTTTAAAAACCCTTACCTTCTGTCTTGGCTCCAATAGACAATATTGGCTCCAAGGTAAGGGCTAATCAATGGGGATTAAGTGACTTACCCAAGATCACACAGCTGGGAAGTGTCTTGGGTCAGATTTGAACCTAGGACCTCCCGTATCTAGGCCTGGCTCTCAATCCACTGAGCTACCCAACTACCCAGCTGCCCCCAAATTGATTGATTTTTAATAGGATTATTTTTTGCTGGTCTTGAGATTATATTCATATAAGGAAACTCTAGATCCACATTTGTATCTGTCCCACAATTGATCGAAGAAGAAAGTTGGTTACGACATTAGACATTAAATGCAAAGTCAGTATGACTCTGTATTTCTGTCTCTGTCTCTGCCTCTGTCTCTGTCTCTCTGTCTCTCTCTGTCCCTCTCTCTTTCTGTCCCTCTCGCTCTATTTACTGAAATAATTTTGAAGGTGTTTTCTTTCTACTTGTCATACTTTTAGGTGGACATATAGATAAGTACAAATGTAATATGGCCAGGAGATAAGAACAGGAATCATATAATGCAAAGAGCATTTGAGTTTGGAGTCCAAGGACAAGTCTGAAGCCTGGGACTGCTAACGATGGACAAGTTGCAGAATCCATCTCTGCCTCAGTTCTCTCCTATAAAAATCGTGATCCCCAAAGGCTTTTCCAACTCCAAATCCTACGATCATTCACACTTCTTATGGAAACAGGTCACTATGAGAAACAGAGGCAAGCCAGCCATAAACAAAGCTGTTCCATTTCTCTAGGGAAAGGGGGAAAAGTCTCTGACAGCCTACCTCCTGACCCATCAGGCCGAGTCCAAAGATCAGGCCCTGCAGGTCACAGCCCTGCTAAAATTGTTTCTCATTCAGCTACCCACCCAGTGTGAAGGGAGACACAGTTCAAGCCAGCATCCTGCAAATAACACAGAACAGGAGTTATTATTCCAGATATTGTGTTTCGTTATTTTTGTCAGGCTATGATAGGGTCCGATATTTAAGTCTGAGGTTCATTGTGAACAAAGAAAATCCATCAGAAGCTGAATATCTCAAGAGAAATACTTTCAAGGCTTTCATTATCAACTGACAGAGAAGGATAAAATCGTGTAGTTTTCTGATGTCCTGGTGTCCCTGTACACATTTCAAGTGAACTGATTCTTTTTATTTTTTTTTATTTTTGATAATAGCTTATATAGCCTCTGTAGTAAGACTGAGGGAACTCTTAGTTTAGCTTTCATATAGAGAAGTCTCTCTATAGTGCTTTACTCATTGGATGGAATGCTGGAGGGGGGGTCAAAAATGAGGTTTGAATCCCAACCCAAGTAGTTACTAACAGTATGACTCTGCATAAGTTAATTAACCTCTATGTGCCTCAGGAAATGTTTTTAAGCCCTTACCTTCTGTCTTAGAATGGGCAATCAGTATCAGTTCCAGGAGAGAAGAGTGGTAAAGGCTGGGCAATTGGGGTTAAGTAACTTGCCCAGAATCACCCAGCTAGTAAGTGATTGAGGCTGAATTTGAAGTTAGAAAGATGAAACTTCCTGGCTTTCTAACCACTGTGCAGCCAAGCTGCCCCTGCCTCAAGCATTTCTTTAGGAATCTCATTTTAAGATAGATTTCTTGTGATCTATGCAGATGGAGAGATTTCTTCTAAAATTCCTTTCACGTTGATATAGATAGGTCAAGAGAGGCATGTGAGTTGTCAAGGTCAGAAGATGGTGGAGCTGAGAATACAACAATAGAGTTTTTGCCCTCCTGGTCAGGTGCTCTTTCCCCTACAGGATCACAGTAAGGTATTCACTGCTCTTGATTTCCTAAAAGCTCAACCGATTTCCAAAATCTCTTGTCCATATTTAACTGGGGTTCATTTTTTCCTTTCCTTTTCCTGGAAAGAGGAGAAACTGAATGGATAAAACTTTAAAGAAAAATACCCTTTTCAATGTGTATTAAAATGCACAGTATTTTTAAAAATTCAGGTGGCATAACCAATTCCATTATTCATTCTGCATTTTCCATATATGCTTTTTCACTTGATTTCTATAAACTATCGACCTTGAAGAGTTATTACTTCTTAAATTCTACCAAACAAGCAAACAAACAAACCAATTAATCTTTAACGATTCAATGTTTCCTCAAAGAATAAAATAAATGAACATGGTTGAGGGTTATTTTTTTTTCCCCTTATGGATTTCGAAGACTGATTTGTTGGGTTTAATCACCTCTGAAGTTTTTATTGCTTCATAGGATATAGAAATAGAAGGTAACTTAGAGAACAAAGAACACAACCTCTCTTTTTGTATTTGAGGAAAGCAAAGACCAGAGTTGAAATTACTTGCCTCAAATCACACAGATGGTAGAAGCTAAGATTTTAATTCCTGTGGCATTGAGTGTCTCTCCTCTCCTTGATATTTGTCTTGGTGGGCTGCCTTGTACTGTGCCAAAGAGAGTGACTACACTCAGGTGAATCTGTATTTTTGGTACACACTTACCTAGATGCACACATCATTGCCCACCATGATTACTTTGATTGAACATATGACATTCATTATTTCTGCATTATAAACTTGGCAACGCTTTTATTCATATTTCTGGAATAATTTATCTTGATGATATATTTAAATTTACCATCATTTGACCTATCATAGTTATTCATTCATGAACATACTTATTATTAATAATAACAGCAATAATTGACATTTATATAGCATTTGATGGTATCAAAGATATATATTCTGTAATATGCATCTTTACTATATGTAATATATATATATATATATAAATTTATATATATACACACATATATACAAGCCTATGTATATATACATATATATACTTCTAATAGCCTCACAATAACTCTATGACATAGATGAGGTAACAGTTATTATCCTCGTGTTATAAGGTACCATCTATTGACTATGATAATAATACTGTTTTAAGAAACATAGCTGTGGGCAGCTGGGTAGCTCAGTGGATTAAGAGTCAGGCCTAGAGAGGGAAGGTCCTAGGTTCAAGTCCGGCCTCAGACACTTCCCAGCTGTGTGACCCTGGGCAAGTCACTTGATGCCCATTGCCCACGCTTACCACTCTTCCACCAAGGAGCCAATACACAGAAGTTAAGGGTTTAAAAAAAGAAGAAAAAAGAAAAAAAGAAACATAGCTCCTAGGGAGCAATGTGGATAGAGCACTTGGCTTGGAATCAGGAAGACTCCTCTTTGTGAGTTCATTTCCAGACTCAGATATTACTAGCTATATGACCCTGGGCAAGTCACTTAACCTTATTTACCTCAGTCTCCTCATTTATAAAATGAACTGAAGAAGGAAATGGCAAATCACTCAAGTATCTTTGCCAAGAAAACCCCAAGGGGGATCACAAAGATTTAGACATGACTGAAATGACTGAAAAATAATAACAAAAGAACCTGAAACCATGTCATGGGCATCTTGGAGGAAGGAATAGATTCTGCCTAAGCTATAGAAGGTGGACAAAGTGGTAACTGTACTGTGTGAACTACTTAAAATTATAAGACATTTCAATATCCTCAAAAGAGAAGGTCAGAAAGTCACTCTGGAACTAGTTATTAAAATTCTTACTATGAAGCAGGACTGAACAAGTTTAAATTATTCATTCTGAATTAAGGGTAGACTGAGGGTCAATCAATCAAAAATCAATAAATCAATAAATGCGTTAAGAACTAAGTATGTTCTAGGTGCCGGAGTACAAAGACCAAATGAAGTAACCTTTGTCCTTAAGGAGATTTTATTCAGTTGGAGGAAATAATCTATGCATATATAAATACCTGTAGAGTAACTACCAACAATATACAAAGTAATTTAAAGAGAGAGGGAAAGTTGGAGGATAAGGCAAAACTTCATTTAAAAAGCAGGATGAAATACAATTCCAGGTATGAGGGACAGAAAGTCCAAAGGAAGGATGTGAAGGTGTTGTATTTGAACAGTAATAGTCAATTTGACTGGACAATGGAAGAGAAGTAAAGCATAAGGTGAGGAAGCTAGGTTGGGACAAGTCGTGAATATCTTTAAGTACCAAAGAGAAGAGTTTCTATTTGCTCCTAGAAGTAATAGAAAGCCATGGGAATTTATTGACTTGGGAAATGGCATGGTAAGACCTGTACTTTAAGAAAATCAACTTGGTGGTGGTGAAGATCATTGATGGGCAAACTACAGCCCTCGGGCCAGATGCAGCCCCCTGAAATGTTCTATCTAGCTGCACATTATTCCTAATCTGACAAATACAGTGAGCAGGATACAATACAATGAAACTTCAGAAGAGTTGCCTTAGAAACAGACTGACAGATGAACATTTCCTTTCTTTTGGCCCCCTCTTTAAAAAGTTTGCCCATCACTGGTGTAGATGATAAACTGGAGTGGAAAGGAATATTGGAAAATGAATGTTTGGGGGAATGTAGATCTACATGAGTTGACTTGGGCATATTTGTAGACACCAAAAAGTAGAGTCAAAGAAAGGGGAAATGAAAGTGCAATCTAATAGAGAAGATAAAAGATTTGGTTAGGGGAGTGGGGAGATGCAAAATCAAAAGCACTATGGTTAGCTTTGGTGGGAAGAAAAAATGCTTTGTTAAAAGAGCAGGGGTCGGCAACATATGGCTCTCGAGCTATATCTAGCTCTTTTGAGGGCCAGATATGCCTCTTTCTGCAGAGCCATAAAGTCAATTTTTTTCAGGCGCTGTTACAGGACTGCGCACTGTGAGCACTGTACGGATCTCATGAAATTACATTTTAAAAAATGTGGCATTTATGGCTCTCACGGCCATAAAGGTTGCCGACCCCTGGGCTAGAGTGTGTCCTGAGATATTTCCTAGCTGTGTGACCCTGGGCAAGTCCCAGGTGCCTAGTCCTTATCACTCTTCTGCCTTGGAATCAATACTTAATATCAATTCCAAGACAGGCCATAAGGGTTTTTTAAAAAGACCGAAGTAAAGGAGAAGAGGATAAGAAATGATGTCAAAGGATTATGGTAATTGGCTTTCATTTGCTTAGTAAAAAAACAGTGTCTATTTTCTCAGCTGTGGGGATTGTACTCAGCTCAGAAGGTCAGGGAGGGGAAAATATAGAAAATATGAAAAGAAAAGAGATTTAGAATAATCTTTGTAAAGAATGGGACAGAGGATCAGTTAGGGAAGTAGAGAAAAATTGCCATATAGCAGTGAGGACTCAATAGAGATTCAACAACATAAATTTGTAATAAAGCTCATCAGCTCAAGAGTATGACCTTGTTCTTCTGCATTACTCTTTCAAGCTCTGTTCAATAACATGTAAATAAGAAAAGAGAAGGCAAATAGTAAGAATGATATAAGATGGGTTTTATGAAGCATGAGGCATGGGTATAGCAAGTAATTAGAACACCGGACTTGTAATCAAGAAGAACTGGGTTAAAATTCCACCTTAGACGCTTACTAGTTGTATGACACTGGCCAAGTCACTCTGTGCTACAAATTCTTCATGTGTAAAAGGAGGAGGTTGGGTCCAAGATACTCCTAATTTTATAATTCTGTGATTGGACAGAAAAGCAAGAGACTTAAGAGTTGATTTAAGAGAGTTGAGAAAAATGTGGAGTCAAATTGGTTAATCACGTAGTCATTACTTGGAAGAGAGAAAAGTCAGAGAATGTTAATGACCTAATAAAATATTGGGTGTTAAAGGGTTTTTCAGGTTATGTTGAGGAGGACAAAATAGGTGTCGAAGGCATGGTAAAAGGAAACAATCAGAGGCTTTTTTATTGTTTGTTTTTCATCATGGTATATGTAGATTTATGGGTAATGACAAGACAAAGAACAGAGGCTTTTAACCTGGGGTCCAAGAGACTTCCAAGGGGTTAAAAAAAAAAAGATGCCCAAGATATCTTTATTTTTGCTAATCTCTAACTGAAATCTATTATTTTAATTATCAATCTAAAACCTAAACATAAACACACACCTAACACACATTTAGTTTATTCTAAAAGGTCAATAGACACAAAAGAAATTTTTCTCCCATTCTAGATTATCACCATATCTGTTTGTGGATGAAATGGAATGGAGCGATAAGTCATGAAATTTGAGGAGATTAAGGAGTTTGATGGTTAGAGTACTTGGGAAGGAAAAATCAACATATATTGAAGCTTCCTAGTATTAAGGCCAGGATCTGAGAAGGAGACAAAGACAATGAACGAACTACTGTACTTCTTAAGAAAGGAAGGACAATTACTGGCGGGAGGCGATGGATTAAAAACCACTATGACCAACATTGAGTAATAAAGTCTACTGGTACACTCTGGAGGAGTAAAGGATGCTAAAGGATGGTAGCAAATGGAGAGTCTATAAGTGAGAGCAAGGAATAAACAGTATTATAATTTCCCCTCCATGATCATGTGATATAAGGCATTACATAAATATGATACAAAAGTCGAGATGAGAAGTAGAATTCTTCCTCAGAAACCAGTAACTCAATGCTCACATCTTTTTTAGAAGTCAGACATGGGAGTTGACTTGTAGCCTATCAAAACTGTCCTAAGGAATTCAATTTCCTTTAATGACAGATTTGGGAGGAGGTGGCCCCCTCACTTATGTCTATCAACTAGCTGCCAACAAAGGCCAATAACCATAACCCATGCCCCAATAAACCCTTTGTGAGTCCTTTCCACTTAAGCATAAAGGACCCTGTACCGCTGTGATCGTGAAAATTAAAGATATAGAAATCCCTTCTCTGCTGGATTGCGGTTCCATAATGTGATGATGACTATGTTCTTTTTGTTGAGGTAGACATCTGTATATTTCCAAATTGTGGAGAAAGTAGGCCTTTGCAGACTGAATAAAGAATATGTATATATAGGCTATTCCAGAATGAACTTGAAATACTCCATTAAAGTCATGGGCATCATAGGCATCATTGAGAAAGTAGGCACTATAGCCCTGGTATGTTTGAAACAAGAAAACATCTTTGGAGTAACATAGACTGGGACCAACTTCAACCCATTCAATAGCAGTGGATAGAAGGGACACATCATTAACTAAACCTTCTCACAATCAATGGCCCTTCTGTAGAAGCAATAGGAAGAGAGAAGATGATATCGGCAGAGACCATTAGAGAATTGAACACTCTAACAAGGGGGGATACAGAGAAATTCACCTTCATATAATGATCTTCTAGACAGTGCTTGATAGCAAGACCAGCCAACTCAGAGTTTAATGGATTATTGTTTTAATTGTAGAAGGGCACTGGTTTATAGTTATCTAGGTCTGTATGTGCTGATTTAAATGGTCTGTCCTCAGTAGGTCATCGCTAATTCTTCTGCCATCTCGTTTCATAAATAAAAACGTCAAGACAGGCTAGCTCCAAAGGCTTAAGAGTGGCTGCGTGTCTCTAGATAACCAAAAGGAGTCAGCAATACTGTCCTCTGCACACACCCAGAACAGGTCTAACATTTTTTGCATATATCCACTACCTTATGGGCCAGTAGAATCTGTTCTGTACCACTTTCAGAGTTCACTCTTTGCTCAGGTGTCCAAAAGAATCATTTAGCATTTTTCCTTTTTTTTTTTTTTTTTTTTTTTTTTGTGTTGCCATGAAGCCATAAATATCCAAGAAACAGATTGAGGACCAGACTAAGAATCCCCAAGTCTTGAATTCAAACCCTATCTCAGATAATTACCAACTCTGTGACCTTAGGCAAGCCATCAACTCTCTCTGCCTCAGTTTCTTCATCTTTAAAGTGAGGATAATGATAGCACTTCCCTCTTGGGATTGTTGTGAGTATCTAATTTGATAACATTCAAAACATGTTGCAAACTTTAAAGAACCTTGCAAACACTCGCTATTATTGTTTTCAACTGCCTTCTTGCACTTTACATTGGATCATTTATTGTCCAGTACAACATCCCATTGCACAGAATAGAATAATTTTAGCTGACATTTATGGAGAGTTTTAACATTTACAAAGCACTTTTTTTTAGGTATTGACATATTTTATCCTAATAGCAATCCCATGACATAAATACCTCATGGAGATATAATTATCCCTACTCTACAAAAGAGAGAACTGTGGCTCAAAGACATTGAATGATTTGCACATCCCTTTTCACACAGATCCCAGTAATCAGTGGGATGGAAAAGAAAGGGAATTGGATTTAGAGATAAAGAGTTTGTATTCATATCTTAGCTTTTCTGCTTTCTTACTGAATGCCTTGAAGCAAGTCACTTAATCTATAGGTGCCTCATTGTCCACATATGGAAATGGGAAGTGAATCTACATGACTATGAAGTTTCTTCTAGCTTTATATCTAGAATCCAAAATTTGAAAAATCTAGGGGAAAGGTAATCAGGTTAAGGGAGGACAGTGAAATAAAGGCCTGGCCAGTCAAGGCACTATGAGGACACTGAATATATAATAATTTGTTTTTACATGTAATTGGGGAAAAAATTAAAAGATTGCTAAAAATTAAGCTATAAACTTTGTAAAGCCCTTTTTTTTTTTTAAAGTGCTAACTTAGAAGCAGGCAATGTGGTAGAAGACAAGGGACACAAAGACCTGGCCGCAGTATGAGGATGGATAGGTATTCAGCATCTTTAAGGCAGGGAAATATTGTTTAGTAGGACCTGACAGGCTGGTCAGAATGTGATGGTATGCATGCGTACTCATTTAAACAGTTTTTCTTGTTATGATACATGACTACAGCCAGGTGTTTACATATTGCATTGCACTGTATTTAGAGCTTCAGAGAGATCCCCACGGAATACTATTCATTCACAAATACAGCAGGACTTTGGATGATGGCATTAGCATTGGTTATCAGGAAAAACACTGGTAATGCATGTCCACATCACAATGAGTTACAATAATCACAGCTAACATGATGCTCTAAGATTTGTAAAATACTTTACAAGCATTTCGTTTGATCCTCAAAAAACTCAGCAAGATAGTTGTTTACATCATCCCCATTTTGCAGATGAGACAGACAGAAGTTAAATGACTTCCCCAGAGTCACACAACTGACAGATACCTAAAACTTGAACTCAGAGCTTCTAGCCTCCAGGTTCAGCTTCTGTCTACTGGGTCATCTCCAAATTTGGGGATTTTGATGCTCTAAATTTACAAAATTCTCTCTCTCTCTCTCTCTCTCTCTCTCTCTCTCTCTCTCTCTCTCTCCATATATATATATAAATTATATAAACTAGTCAATTTAGTTCAATGTACCTGAATCTTTGTGATCTCATTTGGGGTTTTCTTGGCAAATATATTAGAGCAGGTTTGCCATTTCCTTCTCCAGTACATTTTACAGATGAGGAAACTGAGGCAAACAAGGTCAGTGATTTGTCCAAGGTCACACAGCTAGTAAGTGTCTAAGACTGCATTTGAATTTAGTTTTCTTGACTCCAGGCCTGGTGCGCTATCCACTTGTGCCACCTAGAAGCCTTGTTAATACTATTTGAGGAAGTAAATTATAGAGGGTTTTGTATTTCCTGCAAGAGTTAGGGTTTGGTAATAATTTGTTTGTAGGTACTTCAGATGAATTTTCTCTAGTTGTAAAAAAATTCTAGTAATGTTTTTTCTACTCAGCTGTCTCTGGAAAATTAGGACATTTGTGTTTTCTTAGTCNGAGTGGAAGAGATTTGAAGTAAGAAATCTAATGAAGACTACATCTCTCCTTACTCCAAACAGTTTGCTTCCCTATTAAACAATGGGGATTCTTTAAAGCCATATAGATATTTGAACTAGAAGAGACTATGGATCTTCTAGTCTGACCTCCTCGTTTTACAGAGGAAGAAACTAAGGCTTTAATTGATAGAATAACTTGCTTTAAGTCACACTGTCAACTACCTCACACAATATAGATTGGCTGATATGACAGAAAAGGAAAAGGACAAAAATTGGAGGGGGTGTGGGAAAATTGGGTCACTAATACACTGTTGGTAGAGCTGTGACCTGATACAATCATTCTGGAGAGCAACATGAAACCATGCTCAAAGAGCCATAAATTTATGCATACCCTTAGTCCTAGATGTACTACTACTAGTTCTGAAACCCAAAGAGATCAAAGAAAAAAGAAACAGATCTATTTGTAGAAAAATATTTATAGCAGCTTTTTTTTTATCTCAAAAATTAAAAAACAAATGTTAAAATTTGTTTTTATATTTAATTGGAAATGTTTTTTTAATTTTAGAGTTATCCCGCCATCAAGTACTTGAGGAGACCAGATCTCTGGTCTCTTAATTCCCATTGGTTTTTTTCTAATTTACACGTCTTATAGAAGTCTGACCAAAGTGGTGCTTTCCAACAAAACTACTACCATACATAGTTTGACTTGACTTTCCTTTCCGAAGAGATGAAAGGAGAAGTCTGCACCTATATAGTCTCAAATAAGGATGGATGAATTTTTGGCACTTCTTGAATATCCCTGGAAATGGGGAAATGGAAACACCTCAGGAAGGTTAGAAAGGCTATTCTCTGAGGACAGATTCCCCCTTTTGCTTTGTAGCACACTGAGCTAATCTTTCCAATCAATGGTCTCTGCTGAGATCACTTCTGCAGGGCATGGAGCAAGCTGATGAATGGGCCTCCAATTGTTTCCAACTTAAATGAAACCTGAGCTTACTGAAAATCCCAAGAGGATGCCTATTTCAATCGAGTTTCCTGCCCAATTTCCAGACCAAGGCCAGCCCTAGGAAAAATTACAAAGTAGGCACCGTCTGTTTTTGTTGTTACCCCTCCTCTCCTTTCAGCACTACCTACCAATTCTCATTTCCCAGGAGCTAATGGTTCACGCTAACCTTGAATACTCCAGTGCCCACTGCAATGACCCATCACAACTAGGACAATGCAAACTATCGATTTTTTCCCCACCTCTTCTTCTATTAAAAACTTGCCTTTATCCCATTTTTTAAAGATCCTGTTTTCTGCTAAGGAGCAGAATATGATAATCAGCCAGGAACTCTGTTTATTGAGAGGTCCACTAAAAACAGGCTTATGTTTATGGATTAAGCAGATAAAGGAATTCATTACAAAGTGGTAATCAGGTACTATGTTACTTCTCCAAATGAAATAAAGACTTAACATAGTTAGTACTCTTAAGGAACAGTGATAATGATGTGATTTCATTAAGAAAAAAAAAAAAAGAAAGAAAGAAAGAAACCATCCACTGCTATAACCAGAAAGCTATTTCCATTGGTGGCCCAGCAGATAGGGTATTAAATTTGGAAATCAGAAGGCCAGAGTTCAAATCCTACCTTGGGTACCTACTAACTTTATGACTCTTAAGTTACTTAATGGCTGTCTGTCTTAGTTTCTTCATCTGTAAAACAGAGATAATTAGTGTGCCTTTATGTCATAAGGTTATTATGAGAATCAAATGAGGTAATATATATAAAATGCTTTGCAAAACCTTAAAGTACATAGTCAAATGGGCTATTATTGTTTATGTTGTCATTGGTACTATTGCTATTGAAAGTAATGTCAGGGGCAGAAGGTAGTAGAGAGTGCCAGGTCTGGAGCAGGGAGGATCTGGGTCCAAATCTGGAAATACTTCCTATATGACCCCAGGCAAGTCACTTAACCCCAATTGCCTAACCCTTAAGGCTCTTCTGCCTTAGAATTGATATTTAATATAGATTCTGAGATAGAAGGTAAGTGTTTTAAGAGAAAGGAGGAAGAGCAAAAGAGAGGGAGAAAGACAGAGAGAGATAGAGACAAAGGGAGAGAGAGACGGAGAGACAAAGATAAAGAGAGGGAAAAAGAGAGAGAGAAAGAGAGAATGTGAGAGCGAAAGAGAGAATTTATGTGTGTAAGAGAGAGAGAGAGAGAGAGAGAGAGAGAGAGAGAGAGAGAGAGAGAGGATGAGAAAGATGTAGATAGTGGTATTTGGAGTTTTCTAGCTGCTGTGATTTTTTATGGAGCTTGAGAACTGGGCTGGCTCCACCCAATTCATATAAAAATATATACACATATGGAGTGAAGAGTATTAAGGAAATACTGGAATTCCAACCTCTCTTATTTTTTCAACATCAAACCTTAGAGAGAAACACATCTTTTTATTTGTCTTTCCCCAGGGAGGACATGTATATTCTGTCTTCTCCTATAGAATATAAGTTCCTTCAGGACAACAACCATTTGATTTTTATCTTTGTATCCTCAACACTTAGTGCAATGCCAGACAAATGGGGAGTGTTTTATAAATGCTTTTTGATAGATGGATCAAGTTTTGTTTTTCATCTTGAGGCTGATTCTTCTTTTGAGCTGTACACTGAATTCCACTTCTGTTTTCTAATCCTTGGTTACTTATAAATGTTGGTTTATAGTGTGGTATGATACTTCTGATACCTACCTCCATTATAGCTTCCTGACTGAGGCTTCCTCTCAATCCCCACAAAAATAATAACAATAATAAACACAATCTGACTTTCCCTGTTAAGTATCGGTTTAGCTCTCTCCTCTTCTCAGATAAATTTCTAGATAGTCATTTGTGTTTTTTTACATAGCACAAATACTTTCATTTCTTCTCATCTCACTGTCATAAAAAAAAAAAAAACTTCTACAATGTGGCTCCTGATGTCATCTTTCAAGTAAAATTGCTCTCTCCAAAGTTTCCAGCAAAGTCTTCTTTGCCAAACCTAATGGCTTTTTCTCAACTCTCCTCCTTCTTGACCTCTCTGAAGAAATTGTCATGGCACTCTTCTTTCCTTGTTTTCTTCCTCCTGATTTGACCACTCATTCTCCTTTGCCAAATCTTCATCCATGCCATATGCACTAATTGAAGGTATTCCCCCAAGTCTGCCCTGGGCCTGCTTCTTTTATCCTTGGTGTCCCATATACTGATTTCATGAGCTCCTATGGATTCAGTTGTCGTCTCTATGCAAATTGTTTCCATATCTATAAATCTAGCCCTAGTCTCTTGTCTGAGTAATATTCCTACACCCACCAACTTTCTTTTGGACATTTCAAACTGGATGCCTACAAACTCAACATATCCAAAACATAGTTCTTTGTCTTTCCCCTAAACCTTCCCAACTTCTCTCTTACTATAGAAAGCAACACTAATTCTCCCTGGTATTCCTTATGAGAGCTAGTGTCCTCCTCAACTTCTCACTTTCACTTCTCCTAAATGTCTCAGTCTGTTATTTCTACTTTCACAAGCCTTCTCTTATACATATCCTTCTCTCTCCCCACATAGCCCTCATCATCACTCACCAAGACAAATGCAATAGTTTTCTAGCTGATCTCCCTGTTTCAAGTCTCTGTACCTCCAGGTACCTTCCACTCTGCTGCCACATTTATTTTCCCAGAGCTTAAATCTGACCATGAAACTTCCCTTCAGTTCCTTCATTCAATAAACCCTAATGGCTCCCTACTACCTTCAGTGTTAAATACAAGTTGTCTATTTGCCATTTAAAGCTCTTTACAACTCATCCCATTTCTCCATTTACAGTGTTCTATTCTCTTTCATGCATCTTACAAAACACTTTATGATTGATACACTATAGGATACAGCTACATTGTTTTACTGGATATTCCTCATCCATGACTCGCTGTCTCCTGACTGCATTTGCATTCACTGTTTCCTCTGCCTGAAATATTCTCCATCTTCACCTTTTCTCTTCAGCTTTTCTGGCTTCCTTCAAGATTCATCTTGAATCCCACATTCCGCCATTCTGAGTCACCTAGCCACTTCCCCTCCAAGATTGATTTCCATCTTCTCTGGGCATTCCTTGTACATATCGAGTTATTTACATGTTGTCTCTCTATTAGAGTCTGAGATCCTTGAAAACAAGGATTAATTTTTTCCTTTCTTTGCATTTCCAGTGATTAGCACAGAGCTACAAACAGTGCTACACAGTTAGCACATAGTAAGCATTTAATAAACGTTCTATTGTCAGTCTGACTCTTAGAGCTAGCCCATTCTGCAGATTCATATACTGCTCTGTCTATGATTAGAACTGATTCTGTAGGTAAATAGTTACTTAGAAAGTTCCAGTTTTCCTTTACACATAGATTAATCAACAGTCAGTGTAAATAATCCTTAGAGACCTGACCTAACAATTATTCTAACACTATCAGAATTCTGTCTGAAAATCTTTGGAAAGACAACGAACTCCATTAGTAATTCTTACCACAATACCCATGGAACTGGGCAGGAACAAGGAAGTAGACTAGACTGTCACTGAGAAACTGCAAAATACTTTTAAAGATCTCAATCTTCTCTATAAAACAAAGGCCACTGTTTAATACCAATACTTTTCAAGCGTTGTTAGAGGGCTGTGAGTCATGGAACATTAAATTTACTGAAGAATCAAATTTGAGGATCACCCACAGGGCAATGTAGAGGAACAAGCTGGGTGTGAACAGGCTTCAGTGCATTATAAACAAGCCATTACCAGGGAGAAGTAGTGTAAAAGATGCCATCAAAGAAAAAAAAAAGGAAAATATAAAGAAAGATAAAAAGACAGAAAAAGGAAACTCCCAGGAAGAAAGAATGGCAGAACTAGTGGACAGCCTGTGTGATCCACTAATATCTACATGATACCAAGAAAAAATGAGAAAGATCATAGCTTGTTGAGTAAAAACAATATGATGAATTTATAGAAAGAGACTTTAAAGTGGTGCAAGATAGGCAGGCATCAGGTGGGTTGTGTCATTGGAAGGAATAATCAGTGAATTAATAAACATTTATTAAGTGCCTACCATATACCATGCACTGTGCTAGGCACTGAGGATGCCAAAAAAAATGCATAAAACAGTCCCCATCCTCAAGGAGCTTATAATCTCACCACACTGATAAGGTCATAAATCTACTTAAACTAATTTTAGTGTGTGTGTGTATGTGGATGTAGGTATGCATTCAAGTATGTGTGTTTTGGGAGATACACACAGTTAAATATTAATTGCTCCTATAGCCAACAGGTTTCACGCTGGTCTACACTAATATTTCTCCATAATCCTGTGATTCAATAACACTGGACTATTTGTTATTCCTCAAACAGGATGTTTCATTTCATACCTCCAAGTTTTGTCACATGCTATTCTCCAAATCTGGAAAGCTCTCTGTCCTCATCTCTTCCTCTAAGAATCCCAACTACCTTTAAGGCTCAGCTCCAGTACAGTTTTCTAGAAGAGTTCTCTTCCACTAGGGAAAGAACTGATGAGACTGACCTCAGATTGATGCATTCCATTCTTCACTTATTTACTCCATGAATTCTTCCTTTAGTGGAAGTAATGGGTATCTTCTTTCACAACACGATGAACATGGAAATATGTTTTGTATGATAACACATGTACTACCTATATCATATTGTCTATTGTCTTGGGGAGGGTAGAAGGGTAGGAGAGATAGGAGAGAGGGAGATAACATGGATTGCAAAATGTCTGAAAAGGGGAGGAGAGATTACTCCAGCATTCACATGGTAGGTTCCTTACAGACTTTGAAATGAAATTGAAAATATCTTTTAAAATTTTCTATTGTCTAATAGTGACAAAATGAAGTGTCTAAGGGCTAAGAAGATAACAGAATACAGTACTAACATGTTATCTGGGAAAAAATAAAAATTAATATTAAAAAATTTTATAAGAGATCTTCCCTAAGTCCCTTAGCATCAAATAATTCTGCTTGAAATTATTTAATGTATACAATATATTGTTTTTACTTATTTGATTTTTTAAAACCCTTACTGTGTTTTGGTTCCAAGGCAAAAAAAAAATAAAATAAAATAAAGCTATAAGGGCTAGGCAATGGCGGTTAAGTGATTTACCCAAGGTCACTTGGCTAGGAAGTGGCTGAGGTCACATTTGAACCCAAGACTTTCCGTTTCTAGGCCTGGCTCTTAATCCACTGAGCCCACTTAGCAACTCCCTTATTTGTATTTTTGAACCACTCTCCCAAACTCACTTTCTTCTCAGCCTACAAAAAAGAAAGTTGAATGTAAACCCTTTGAAAGTAAAAACTATTTTATAGATTTCTCTGTAAACCCAGAATCTAGACCCATCCATAGCCCTAATAGGTGCTGTATACATTGAACTGAATGGAGAATACCTAGAATCTAGATTCTGGACTTTTCAATCCTGACCTAACTTGGATCCCTTGGGTAAAATAATTTCTCCCTCAACCAACATGCCTTTGTAGACATTTCCCCAAAAGGGAAGTACTCCTGTCTGACCTCCATCTGGTGGAATCCTGAGCTTTCTTCAAAGCATAATTCAGGTGCCACCTCCTACATCATGTGATAGGGTTAATAAATACTTGTTGAATGATAAATTATTTAAGTCTTTCCTAATCCCCCCAGTTCTTATTTCTTTCCCTCTGGAAATCACTATGAATTGTTTTGTGGACATTTAACATTTCCTTCCTGTATACGATAACTCCTACTCCTACCCCTCAAAAAAGAAATAAAACTTCTTGGGGGCAGGGATTTTTGAGGGGCTTTATTGCTCCAGAATTCACGTGATAGGTACCTAATAGAGTTTGAATTGAAATGAAAAATTCCTTTTAAAATCACCGGTATGAAGTGTTTTAGAGCTAAGAAGAGCATAGAATACAGTGATCAAATCCCAGGTGCCCTAAAAAGGCCTGATGAAGTTCTTTCAGCAATGAGCTGTAAGGAATGGAGATTGTATCTCACTACAAAGAAAAAAATGTATTAGCCTGCCCACTAAACATGAGTGTGGTCAGTATTGCTGACCATACTATTTCAAGAAGCTGCCAGTCTCCTTCCTCACCAAATACCATCGCAAGCATCCATCTCTGACCTTTTTGTCAGTTAAATAGAAAGGAGGAAATGTTGCCTCCCCGAGTGTCAAACCTACAAATTGTAATGGGGGATGTGTGGGACAGCATTTCAAATCCAGTTACAGGGGAATAAAGGCTGCTGACAAGGGAGATGGATGAGCCAGGGGAAATAGATGGGAGTGATGAGAAGAAAGCTGTCAGGGAGCAGATCCAGTTTTTGCATCAAACATTCTAATTAATAAGATCCAGCATAACTGTGCCTTTTAAAAAAACATGATGCCCACGTCTTTGAACTATAAGAGATGTAAGAGGAAAGGCACGGCTCTGGAGCTCAATTGAATTGCAATATCTACTTCGGTAAATGCATCCTGGCACCCAGGATATGAGCTTCTGCTATAAATCCAAAGCACAAATCAGGGCAGCCACATCTTCATCAAGGGTGCCTTCACCAGTATAAACTAATCTCCTTTCAGAGAGTGGCACAAATTATTTAGAGAGTATTTCTTTAGCCTAAACACTGAACCCAGAAGGGTCCAGGAGGAAGATCACTAAGCAATTTAGACTGGGCTTCCAAATATATCTTCAATAATGATTTCCTTCTTACACATAATTGGAGTCCTGACTCTCTCATGCCAGCAATGACATTAGCCACTCGCCTGTATTCACTGGGCCAAGTTAAATAAATAAACAGGCTGCAGGGAAAATTAACTTCAGGTCATGAATCTTTAACAAACCTTTACTCCTGTTTCTCTTGTAGGGGGGAAGAGAACTACATTTTGAATTAAGAGAACTTGTCTTGGCTTCTTACTATCCGTGTCACATTAGGAAGTGAATTAAGCTCTTTGGCTTTGAAATGAATAGAATTGAGTTAGATTATTTTAAGATGTCTTCCAGCTTTAAGTCCCATGATCCTTTTACCTGACCTGTACTATAAAAAATGCTACATAAAAAGTGGGTCTTGTTATTTTCTAGTAGCAGAGATCATAACCAGTCAGGCAGCCACATTCAAGTTTCTTTTGAGTCTTTTGCTGCTGAATAGAAAAATGATATGACATTCCAGCAAGGCTTGATCCTACAGGGATTGGAAGTAGAATGAACTCAGTGACCTTTGGAAGCCTTTCTGACTCTTAGAGGCTTCAAGTCTATAATAAATCAGAGGTTAAAAGAAATAAGGATCTTGACGGAGACTGAATACAATATCTGTGAAGTAAATGAGTTGGGTGTGCTGTGTGTATTGACTCCACTGAGATGTCATTGTTTCTTCAATTTCTGTTGTAAGATGACTGAATTAGATCAGTCATAAAGAGAATCTTGTCAATCATGTGGATTTTGTTGAAGAATCTCCCAAACTGATACATCAAGAGGTAAGAGAAAAGAATGTTCTAAAATTCATCAGGCCCAGTTCTGTTGACATAAGCCTTAGCAAAATTCCATGAACATAGTAGTTACTAAATATTTATTTACTGATAGAGAGCCATCAGATAAATCAGACTGTTAAGTAGATCAATTGCCACTTTTCAATCCATTGCACTACAATTATTAAATACTTACTATACACCAAATATGTTAGATCCTAGAAATAGAAAGACATAAGTGGTACAGTTCTTGCCGTTAGAGAGTTTTCATTCTTTTGAGAGAGACAAGACCTTATATATATATAAGGACAGGAGTTTGGGTGGAGAAGACACTAGCAGCTAGAGGAACTGGGCTTCATGTAGATAGCGCTTGAACTGAGCCTTGAAGCAATGTAGGAATTCATAACTTCCCTCAATGATACTTTCATCCTTCAAAAGGTAGAAGAACCACTGATTATTGTTGTTGTTCCGTCATGTCTGACTCTTTGTGACCCCATGGACCATAGCACACCAAGCCCTTCTATCTTCTACTGTCTCCACAAATCTGCTATAGTTCATGTTTCTTGTTTCCATGACACTATTTCATCCACTGCTGTCTCCTCCTTTTGCCTCCAGTCTTTGCTGACATTGGAGTCTTCTCTAGATGAGCCAGTCTTCTCCTGATGTGGTCAAAGTATTTAAGCTTCAGCTTCACTGTTTGAACTTCCAATGAATAGTCCGAATTAATTTCTTTAAGTATTGGCTGATTTGATCTCCTTGCTATCCAAGGGATTCTCAAAAGTCTTCTCCAGCTTCATAATTCAAATGTTGATTTTGCATACTCTGCTTTCCTTATAATCTAGCTCTCACAGCCATACATTGCTATTAGAAAAAAACCATAATTTTGACTATACAGAGCTTTTTTGGTATGGTAATTTCTTTCCTTTTTAGTATGCTGGCCAGATTTGCCATAGCTTTTCTTCCAAGGAGCAAGTATCTTATAATAGGATGTTCTATTTGCAAGACTGTTGTTCTTGAAATTGGTTTTTTGGGGGGAGGGGAGATGTTATTTTATTTTTCCTTTTTTTTTGTTATTTCCATGGTTTTGCAGTGTCTAGCATATAATAAGCACTTAAAATGCTTGTACTTGCTGTATACACTTTATTTTTGGAGCTGATTCTCATGAATAGGAAGGAATTGGTTCCTGAGGATGGAAATGAAGGAAATCTTAAGAGAAACTGACCATTTCACCTTTAAGGCATTTCATAAAAAAAATAGAAGAAAACTTGATATGGTGTAATATATGCCCAAGATTTGTGGAGAAAAGATTTTAAATGTGTCCCAATAAAGGAGAGGTAGGATGCCTAAATGAAACTCTCGAGTAGAAAGTTCTGACTGTAAATAGAAACATTTTAGATGAGGAAGGAAAAAAGGGGGTAGGGTCTCTTCAAAGAGATCACTATACAAGGAACTCTCCAACAATTTGGATTTTAAAAGATATATATATATAATTTTGAGGCAAGGACTGGTCATAGAGGATTATTATTTTTTTGAGTAGTTTGCAAAGGGAAAAAGTTCAGAATAAGTTGAGGAAGGCTCAGAATAACAAAAAAGGGGGGGGAAGGGTTTTTTTTGGTTTGTTTTTTTCTTTGTATTTTAAAGTAGTATTAGAGGGGAAAAAAGAGGATCAAAGAAGGGTCAGGGGAGAATGAGATTAAGGAAACTAATTCAGAGAGAAGGCAGCTGTATTCAGGCCTTAGTTTTCTTTTTTTTTAATGCCAAGGAGATTGATCTTTTGAAGTGAAAAAGCAGAATAAAAATGACCAATGGTGGTTTGGTACACAGAATACAGAGATGGCAGATCACGTTACTGTCCTTAAGGATTTCAAATGACCTGATTGAGATGACCACAACATTTAACAATTGAAAGAAAGAAAGAGAGAGAGAGAGAGAGAGAGAGAGAGAGAGAGAGAGAGAGAGGAAGGAAGGAAGGAAGGAAGGAAGGAAGAAACAAACAAACAAACAAACAAACAAACAAACAAACAAACAAACAAAAGGAAGGAAGGAAGGAAGGAAGGAAGGAAGGAAGGAAGGAAGGAAAGAAGGAAGGAAGGGAGGGAGGAATGAAGCACTGATTCACACTAACATTATAGAAGTCTCACATATTGTTTATTTAGACTAATGACTTTGTGATATAAGATGAGTAAAGGGTTAAAGACTGCCAACAATAAGGTGTCATTCACTGTTCACTTTATCAGCCAATATGTTCTGCCTCCAGGTAACCAAAATCAAGTTACAGCTTTATTGTATATGCTGATATCCCTATAGATGTATGATCTCATTGATGTGGTTACTCCTTCCAATGAGGAAGATCTCAATCCAACAGATTTGGTGTGACTCATGCCTATATCTTCCCAGAAATCTGTCACAGTAGGTCAAACCAGTGTCCTAGGAATACAGTTCATGGGTAAAATATTTTACTACAACCTAGGTTGAATATGCAATAATACATATTTAGTAATATAGAACATACAGACTTTCACAACTAGATAAATTGGAATCTTTATCATAGCTTCATGTCTACAAAACATCAAGAGATCTAGAAGAAGATTCCTAGAATGTTTGTTGGAACTGGGGTCAGAGTTCAGATCAAAATATGCAATTTTTTACTTTAGTTTATTTGTTTTTATTTTGGGGTTTGAGGTTTATATGAGTATTATCTTACAATAATGAACAATATGGAAGTATGTTTTGAATGATAATACATATATAACGTAGAACAAATTGCTTACCATCTCATAGAAGAGGCAGGGAAGGGAGACAGGGAGAAAATTGAAAATTTGGATCATATAAGTTCAGAAAACCTCTGTTGAAAATTGTTATTACATGTAATAGGAAAAATAATTTTTTTTTTTGCAAAAGGAGTCACACAGGATGAGAAGAGAGAGAGCTGGATATGGAAAAAGGATGATATGAGTTCAAATCCCATCTCAAACCCTTACTAGCTGTGTGAACCAAAGCAAGTCATTTACCTTTTCTCTGCCTCCATTTCCTCATCCATAAAATGAAGAGATTCAACTCTAAGGTTCTTTTCAACTCTAAATCAATGATCCTTATATCACTGCAAGAAGTACCCACATAACCCACTCAGGTTATAATTAGATGAAATTGACTGACATCATAAATTATGGATGTACTCACAATTAGTTAATTGCTTACACATTCACTGTATAAATTTCTTAAGCCTGTAACTAATTATAACAAGTAGATTGTATTTTTCTATTGTGAAGCAGCATAATGAGAAATGCCCAGAAACTCCTAGTTGCTGGGTTAGCCCCTCTGCTTTAAGGTACATATTAGTTTATTATGGAACATTAGATGGCTCTATTTGCAACTCAGATAAAATTAATTTCCAAGATATGCGTATAACTTTGGTTTTGTTTTAATTTTTGTTTTTTTTCTTTTTGGTCTCTGATATTAATTAGAAGTGGAGTTTAAATAAATGAGACAATCGTCCTCAAATGTTCTCTATTCCAAGGCATCAGATAAATAAGAGACACAAGGCACCACTGTCACCCTTACACAGTTCCAGACCTCTTAAAGGGTTACTTGGCAGTGCCATTGACATAGGAACAGTTTTATAACTACTGATCATAGAGACACATATAGACACAACTTTAAACCTGTCGATTATCCTCTATTCAGAAGAGTCTAGTTTTTCAACTGATGCCACCTACATCAGCCACCAGATTCAAGACAATTAGATACTTTTTTCTTTACAAACCTACTATATCATTAACAAAACTGTAGTGTAGAATCAAAATTTTGAAATATAGAGACTTATAGTCATTTTGGGCCTCCCTCATCCTGGCTGTTACTATTATGAGATTAATATAATATATATCAATCTTTTCCCGAAAAGAGGAGAGAAGAAAATAAATTAAATGAGATAGATAATAGGAGACAAGTGTTGATGAGAGGAGATGAAAGAAGAAGAGAGGAGAAATGAAAAATGTATAGTAGGGGGCAGCTGGGTAGCTCAGTGGATTGAGAGCCAGGCCTAGAGACAGGAGGTTCTAAGTTCAAATCTGACCCCACACACTTCCCAGCTGTGTGATCCTGGGCAAGTCACTTGACCCCCATTGCCCACCCTTGCCACTCTTCTACCTAGGAGCCAATACACAGAAGTTAAGGGTTTAAAAAATTAAAAAAAAAAAAACATATAGTAGTCAAAAAAATCTAATAGTCCTTGTAATGGAAAGAATATATGAGGAAAAAGGGAACTCGAGTTCTATTTCTCTTTCCTTAAATAGTTGTGTCACCCCAAGTAAGTCACGTTTCCTCTCTTGACACTCATACCTCTTTTATAAAAGGAGACAATTGAATTAAATAGCCTATGCTTTGACATTCTATAACATATTTGCTGTAGTAATTATTTCATTATTCTTGGTATTACCTAGGTTCAAGCATGGAGCATTTGCATAAGACTTTTCTCATGAGTGGAAGGAATAACAACTTGATTTTGTATACTTTCATGAGGCATGAAGTTAGCACAAGAATTTGGGAGAGGAAAAACTTTATTTCTTCCTTGAGAAAAGCACACAAGTGGTCCCAGAGAGATTTTATGGAGAGAAAGAATAGATCTGAGACAGTGATTCTAATAAGGGGAAGCTAGACCTTCAACGTGTCCCTGGTTTCTAGTTTTCCTACCTGTTGCCTTTTTCAACAGCCAGTAAACCATCTGAACAGACTTTCCAGAAAGGGAGGAACACTTGACCTCTAGGGTCTTTCTGTGGCCTCTGTTAAGCTCTACTGGTCAGGGAATGAGGTTTGAGCCTCAAGGCAAAAGAAGAAAAAGAAAAGGTTTGACTATAAGATGCCCAGGATTTATATGCAATTTTATTTTTCTGAGTTTGACCCTAAATATTATTGGTAAATGAACAAAAAATAAAATACATACACAACCTCTGCCCTCAAGCAGCTTACATCCTAGTAGTGTGATAAATGCCCAAGAATAATCATCAGAAAAATTATATGCCATGTTTAAGTGCATAAGAGAGGTAAAAAAGTGTGCCTTGAGAGAATAGAAGAATTTGGAGAGTGAAGAAAAACGTCATGAAGGAGGTGGCAATTCATCTGGGTCTTGATATAAAAAGGCTTTAACAGGCATCAATGAGGGGAAATCTTGGTTGAGGTGAAATAACTTGTTCTAGATCAAAGCAACAAACACCCCCCAGTGAGAAAGCCCAACCACTCTGTTTATTTTCCAATAAATTTTAATCTGTATAATTTTTCTGATTTCTGTTTGCTATTGGCTCAGATAAATAGTTTTATTTGCTATTCATTATTAGTGATAGGCTTTTGGATAAATATTATTTACTGGAAAGATGTCAAACTCAAAAATGTAAGCTGGGGAATCTGTTCCCCTTAAAAGAATGGAGACCAAAAAAGAATTTGAACCTAAAAAGTTATTCTCCTTGGCCAACAGTATTCGGAGAGGAGATAGATAGAAATTGTTCTAGTCTAGTACCTCTCTCATTTATAAAAGAACACTTTAATCAACATCACAGTCTTTTTCCTGTTTTCCTCTAGTCAGAAATAAAAGTCTCCTTTGGAGATAAAAAGACAAAATTTTGTAGATTCATGCCTACCCATGATCTATATTAGATGTCTGATGAGGACATATTCATAACCTACATGGGTAATACCCACCTTCCAATTGCTTCAGGAGTCTCATGACAGCCAATTGATCCAAAGATCAGGTCAATCAAAGCACCAGCAACCACTGTCAAAACTTTTTGCCCAAAATTCTTGGTCCTTCCCAAATGGTGAGTTCTCAAACAGACTTAAATTGGAGTAATTGGCCTCATACTAAGAAGAGTGGTAAAGGAAGCTCAAATGACTACAATACAAAACTTGAATGTCTAGGCATATCAGAATGTTGGTGGCCTCTCTCCCCACCATGCTATACTACCCAGGAAGTGAACTTCAACTCCTGTAAAATGCTGCTAACCATCCTTTTCTCAATAACCCTTTAATAAATATTCTCCACCTTCTCCATGACTCCTGATCTTAAATCTTTAGGAAAATGAAAAGACTGGAAATTTTTGCTTTAAATGATGCTTTTAAAATAATTAATAGTGTCAATCATTCTAGCATACCTGATAATATGAATCAACTTCTGGAAGAAAAGGCTAACTGACCTAGGTTGGTGACAATTTCTATGCTTTTCCTCTCAAGTTTGACTATGGTTCTAAAGTATCAGAACAATACTTCATTTGGTGAAATCAGCTCTATGCTCAATGCACCATTGTCCCAATAGAATGAGATATTAGTATTTTAATGGATTTTCCCCACCCATTATTCCATTTTTCCTCCAAGCTTAGATTGCTGTTCTATTACACATACTACATCTCCTACAGACATATTCTAATAGGTGAGAGGAATAGAACCCAAAGGAAAAATTTTAAGTACCCTTTTTTGACAATGAAGGCACAAAATAATCAAAGGTAACACTGCTCACACATGACAGAAGTTATCTAAGTGGGGATCTAAAGCCCTGTCCTGATGATACACATCCAAAGGAAACCAAAGTGTTGGCCCATGTTCAAATCCTTAGGAGCCTCAAGAGAGCTCTAAGGAATTAGAATTATATCCATTATGGCTCAGTCTACACATGTCAAATGAAGTGAAGGATTGAAACAAGTGTTCAAATAATTTAATGAAATCAACCTTTGGCTTCAGTTATTGCTATTTTTCAAGAGGAAAACATTTGTGATGTTTTCTGTTCATATTTTTCTTGTTTTTTTTCTCCCCTAAATCATTTTAATTGTCTCTGTTTTCTTCTTGTTTTTTTTTTTTTGTGTAGAAATACAGTAGTTGAGAATTTTTCTTTACCTGCCTTCCCAGCTAAAATACTTTCTTCCCTGTTAAAAATCTTCTTTCAAGGTTCAGCTGAGTTGTCAGTTCTTTTATGAAGTTGTTCTTCATTCTCCCAATTCTTCTACTTTCTCAAGTCACACTTTTTTACCTCTTTTACACACTAAAATATGGCATACAATTATTCTGAAGATTTTTCTGAGGCATTTATCTCATTACTAGATTGTAAGCTGCTTGAGGGCAGAAGCTGTCATTTATTTGTTTTGTTTTTTAAACCCTTACCTTCCATCTTAGAATCAATAATGTATATTGGTTCTGAGGCAGAAGACTGGTCAGAGCTAGCCAGAGGGACTTAAGTGACTTGCCCAGGGTCACACAGCTATTAAATATCTGAGGTCAAATTTGAACCCAATACCTCCAGTCTCTATGCCTGTCTCTAAATCCTCTGAACCACCTAGCTGCCACCTGTGCATGTATTTTTAACCTGTCACTCTAGCACCTTGTACACAGAAGGTACTTAAATATATGTTGTTTTTGTCATGATCCCTATTCTTAAAGAGCTTACAATCTAGTAGCAATGATTATATATGCATAAATAGAATAATATTAAAGATAAAATAGAACATAAAAAGTATGTAAAAGAAGTACAAAGGCCTAAGGGACTTCAAATAAAGGAATTTCTGGTTGGAAGAATATGAAAAGACTTTATAAAAAAGATGGTAACATTCCAGTTAAGCATTGAAGAATTCATAAGATTTCAACCAGCAGGGATTGGGGTAAGAGCCATTTAGTATAACTAAGTTATGAAAGGGCACAAAATAGAGAGTAGGAAAATGTAAGACTTGTTCAAGAAAGATGATTCATTAAGAGTTAGGCTGAAGTATAGAAAATATGACAAGAATAGTGAGATAATATTAGAATAAGTTGGAATAAAAATGTGAAAGATCTCAAACACTAGATGGTATCTGGACTTTTTTTTACAATAGACAACAGGGAATAATCGTTAAAGGTTTTTAATAGTAATAACAATCAATATTTATGGAGTGCTTTAAGATTTACAACACTATGTAAATTGCATCCAAATAACTGTTTACATTTTACATTTTAAAATATTTCCAATATTTTTCAGTTGTTTTTCAATCCTGTCCTACTCCATGAGCTTATTTATGATTTTCTTGGCAGATATTGGAGGGGTTTGCCAGCCCTGGCACTTAATCCACTATGCAACCTACCTGTCCTTAACATTATTTACATTGGGGTAAAGAAGTTGTAATCTGATGATTGCAAATAGAGATTAAGGGACTTGCTGAAGATCATACAGCTAGTAAGTGTCCAAAGCAGAATTTTACGTCCAGTCTTCCTGACTATAAGTCCAATGGCATAAAGGACAGATTTGAGTGGGAAGAGATTTAAGGTGGAGAGAAAATTAGAAATCTATTGCAACCATCCATAAAAAAATAATAAAAACCTGAAGTATGGTTGTGGTAGTAGTAATGAAAACACTCTGTACAGTACTGTGGCTATTGAACCAAGAGAATTAGGGTACAAGAGAGAAAAAAAAATCATAGCTGACACACTATGATTTCGAATAGGTTAACAAAGTGGTACCATGAACAAAATAGTGAAGTCAAGAGGACAGGAAGCAGGTTTTAAGAGAAAGATGAGGATTTTAGTGTGAGATCTATTGACTTTACATCGCTAATGGAACAATTGGATAAAGATATCCATTAAACAAGTGGAAATCTGAGACTACAGATGAGGAGAGGCATTATGAAAGGAGATAGAGATTTGGAAGTAATGTGCAGAAGAGTAATAGTTTAGTGCAGAGCCTGGAGGTTCAAATTCCATGTCTGAAATGTGTTAGTGATGTAACCTTGGGCTAGTCTTTAACTACATTGTCTTCATTTTCCTTATGTGTACTTTGAGCTCTTTATCTATGTTCCTTATAGCCTAAGTCATGATAGTGGATGGAAATGCCAAAGTAATGTGGAGAGAATGCAAAGATTTGTCTTTATGCTATTAATTTGAGGGAATGACTTATTGATGGAGAGGAAAGAGATAAAGAGCAGCCATTGAAGGAGGGAGAAAATCAGAGGGGTAGAAGGACAACCACTAGAATAAAAAAATCACTGGAGTAAACACGGAGATTACCAAGAAGGAAGGGGGAACAGAGCCAAATGCCCTCATGTCTTCTTTCTCAGGGTGGAAATAGGGTAGGGAAGTTGTAATCTGGTGATTAAGTAGGTGATTAACAACCAGGGAGTCAAAAAGCCTGGGGTGAAATAGGACTGATTCAAGCCTAAAGTCCTATTGCATAGAGTTTGTAAATCACTTTGAGATCCAAAGTCAAATATCTACAAGATAGCAAACCCCAGAGGCTATTCCTAAAAATGTGATCTCTTTTGGCTTGAGTATTTCCCAGGTCCTAAATGGGGAATCAGACTTAAGATGTGGAAAATAATTAGGAGACTTCTGCAATAGTTCAGGGGAAAAGTTAATGATATTTGAACTAAGAATAATAGCAATATGAATCAAAAGTAGGGGATGTTTTAGGTACTTACACCATATTTACTTTATCAAAGGAGTTTGGCAAGACTCCTTTACCAATTGTTTATTTTTTTAATATTGGAATTAGATGATCTTTCAATGTTTCCTAAAATTCACTTGTAAATCCTTCTAACATGGAAAGACATACATGAAATTAGGAAAAGTAAAATGAGCAGAACCAAGAGAACATTATTTATCTGGCAACAGAATGATTTTGTTTGAAGAATGATATGTAAATCCACCTCCAGAAAAAGAACTGATAAATAGAAACAAGCAACAAATAGCTTCATATTTACATATATCTTTTTTTGTCAAATGAGGGAAGGAGGGAGTATTAATATAGCCTAGTATTTAATATTAAATTCTTCATATCTGTATTAATTAGTTTTGAAATAATACCTATTAGTATATAAATTAAGTATTATAATGCAAAAAATAAAAATAATAAATTTAAATTAAAAAAATTGGAAATGGATATCCTCCATTGCACACACCTGATAAGGTAAATGCCAAACTAACAGAGATGTCTCTACATTGAAATCCAAGACAATATAATTTTATGGAGATGGAGTACTATGTTCCTTCCTCACTCATCTAAAGGAAATCCAGGTGTGTGACAAATCCTACAGGAAGATGTAGTCAAAAAGGATGAGAACTGAAATGGAGACCATTGCATTCATCAGTTAGGAAGATATTGATAACCAATGAAAAAGCAAAGGTTAGAAGCAAAATAAAAAGAATTCTGTACTTAGACTCAGGAGAACTGGGATTGAATTCAGGCTTCAGAAATTCTTTGGGTGTCAGTTTCTTCATTGGAAAATTAGGTATTTAGACTTGATGTCTCTGAGTTCCCTTCTAAACCGTTGATTCTGTATTTAAAGAGAAAGTTGGTGGTGAAGAAGTAGAAACTGAAAGTATAGACTTTTTTTTCTGAAAATCCATCAATGAAATACAGGAGAAAAACAGGAACATAGGCTACGTGTGTGGCAAAATTAAAGGAAGTGTTTTTGTAGTCATTTTTTGTGGAAGAGACATGTACAGTAGAGTACAGATTTACCTGCAAGAGATCCATAGCCACCAAAAAGAGTTGTGCCTAACAATCCAAAGAAAAATTTAAAGTAAGATTGTCTGTTTTCCAAACTAGCTGTACTGCTGAATGGATATCTTGGTCAGACTGTGCATATGGATGATGATCAGATCCCCAAACTGAATAAAAAGAAGATAGCAGGCTGAGTTGCCTTTGGGAAATTGCATAGTATTTTCAATCATCTCTAAACTAAATTTTTTTTCTTTTTTAATAGCAACATATTTTCAGGTAGTAGTGAATAATGGAATACTAATATTTTAAGAATAAAAACTGTGAGTGATCCAAAGCACAGTGAAGAACTGAATGAATTTTGAAGTTATATTCTATTACTGGTGGTATGCTGGCACAAGAAATAATAAATTTAATATCATCTATGTTGTGCAGTGGATAAAGCATGGGATCCAGAGTCAGGAATAAGGGAGTTCAAATACATTCTTAGACACTTCCTAGCTATATGACCTTGGTCAAGTAACCTTACCAACTTGCCTTAGTTTTTCCATCTATAAAATGGGGGTATTAATAGCACCTACTTTCTGGGGTTATTATGAGAATTAAGTAAGGTAATAATTGTACTTGGCACAGAGTAAACAACATATAGATGTTAGCTATTTATTATTATTATTATTATCTAACAAATATATGATCAGAAAAGGAGGTGGGCCAATCATGTAGCAAGAGTAAAGAGTAATAAATGGACTGTGTAAGTGCTGAATTGGTACCCATATATTGTCGTAGGATAAGAAAGGTCTCCACTGTGTTGGATAGATCATCTATGGAAGATTCATGGGAGTATAGGGACAAGAACCATGCATGATGAAAAGATTTGGGCAGGTTTCAATCTATATTGCTGGAGGAAATGTCCACAACAACAAATATATGAATGTACTGACAAATATGAGGATCATCTGAATATGTTTTTAGTGATGGAGAAATTAAAGGTGTAAAAGAAAAGAAATTAGAACAATGAGGTAACTCGAGGAATAGGAAACTCATAGACTTTGCTAAGTCAGCAAGAGTCCCAATTTATGACTGCATCTACAAACTTCCTTATACTATAAATATTTCAAAAATTGATGGATATGGGCTGTTTTCCACTATTTCAAATTACCATACGTGTCTATCACACAAGTCACAGTCTCCATTCACAAATGAACTTTATGGTGTTAATTTTTAGTGTGGACAAAAGAACCATCAATCTAGATCCTTTAATGCCTTATTCCTCATTCCCTGAATCCAGATTAAAATGATCAGGGTGATGGGAGTTTGGTGGGTTGACAGAATCAGGGCATAAAAGATTCCTGAGTGGCCTCTAGAAATATGCTAGGGAAAAAATGGCTAACTATGTTATATAAGGTTTCTTTTTTGCTCAACCTGGTTGGTCTATGTGACTATCCTTCTGAGAGGACAGGTACAACTGACTAGTCCTCTAACAGTCCATCCCTTTGGAGGTGATCACTAACAGAAAAAATATTAGAAGTGAAATATGCAACCTTTATACATCTCATGAAGAGGCATCCTTGGTATAATAGACTGAAACTCAGTCAAGAGGATTGGGGTTCCACTCCCACTTCTGATCCTTAACTTTTGGCAAGTCATTTAGACTCTTATTATCCAGGCAATTCTCTAAGATTATAAATTGCAGAGCATTTACAGATCCGAATTTGTTGAGGAAACTTCCTTACCAGGAGTTCCCTAAACTAACTAAATCAGAAGTCTGCTAAGAGAAAAAAAAATTCCCATCAAGGTAGTCTCCTATTTTACACAAAAGTGGTGCTTTCTTACTTTCCTTGAGGTGTTCCTCTAATTAGTAATGTACTCCTTCCACACTTCCATCTAATCAAATCCTACTCATTTTTCCACACATGGTTCAAATCGAAGGAACCTCCTCTGGGAAACCACACCTTCCCTGAATTTTCCACAGTTCTCAGAGTCAGTATTTAGCATTTAATAACATAGTAACCAAGTTTGGCTGAATATTGCTTCATGAGTCTTTGTTTCTCTATTCAACTAGATTGTAATCTTCTTGATGACAGGGACCATATATTATATGAAAAGTTTGTATAGAGCAATGAAAAAGCACCAAGATGATAGTAGGAAGATTCAGTTTTCAGTCTGCCTCTGACTATTTCTATGATCCATCCTGAGCCTCAGTTTCCTTAACTGTAAGATGAGAATAACTGCTCCGAACCCCACAAGAAGCTCAAACAACATAACATGAGAAAACATCCTTGTAGTCATCAATCACTAGCAGATGTAAATTATTACTAGACTTTTGTAATCCTCATAGCACCTAGCAGAATGCTAGACACATACTGAGCTTTACATAAATGCCTGTTGATGGATTGATCCCTGCCTGGCACTATGTCAATGTATTTAGGGCCAAAACGATGAAATCGGCTGCGGTACCAGTTTTTCTGACATCTAGGTGGTGCCGTGTTGTGTTGGAGCTTCTGGGAAAGGCAACACCTACAAATCACCTCTTTGGCAGGCTCCATGCCTCTCTTCAGTGCCTGCAGAATGAGGACCTGAGGGCAAAGCCACAAAGCCATGAGAATGGGGACCAAGCCCACAAGGCAAGTATCATGAGAAACTATGGAAGAAAGAGAGGGAGGCTGATGTAGTTTGCAAAGGAAGATGCATAGACCGCAACAGAGGAAGCAATAGACTACGGATAGATCCTGAGACTTTCTTAGGCAGCCAAAGAATGTCTGTACTTGGGATAGCGAACAGGAAGGCAAGCTATGTACTCAAGCATTTTCTTCTTTTTTGGGGGGACAGCATTTACCTGTTTTACCCAGATTGGAAATATAGAGGCTATTCATAGATCTGATTAAATACTAATTGCCATGAGACCACTAACCTGCTCCATTTTTAACCTGATCTTGTTCACCCCTCAAGGGCTGCTTCTTTCTTGCTCCTGCAAGCTCACCATAGTCATTCTAGACTCAGGCTGGACACCTGAGTGGTTCAGCCCATTGAAGCTCCTTCAGCCTCCTCAAAAGTGGAGATAAAGTGTATAACATAATACTCATCACATAGCCATTTCTGTCATGAAATGACATGGGCCTTAGAACTCATTTTGAAGAGTGCTATTGTAATAGGGATAGGCTTTTTTTCTATTACACTATCCACCTTCGGGAAGAAGTGGTGACTAAATACACAGAAGAGACACCCCTTCTTGGCAAGGTCAATGGGGAAATTTGCTTTTCTTTCCTATATGCATTTTCTTTTCTTTTGTTTCAGTGAGAAGAGGTGAAAGGGAGAAAATTAGTTGGTGATAATTGATAAAAAGTAAAATCTAATTTTAGAAAAGAAATTACATGAAGAGGGGTTGTGATGGAGAGGTTCATGCCTTGGCTTCAAAGCAAGAAGACCTAGGTTAGAATCTTGCATCAGACACTCTTTTTTTTTCTTTTTTTTCTCAGACACTCTTAAATAGCCCTGAAGAAGTGCCTTTACCTCTCTGACCCTCAGATTCCCCTGGGTAACATAGGAGTGATAATATCTGTAGGATTTAACCTACTGGGTTGCTGAGAGGATCAAATGAGATCATGTAAGTAAAGGAATTTGCTAATTTTCAAGTACTACATAAATATCTGTTATTAGCATTGTTCGAAGTCAGGGTTGCGGTGAAGTTTGCCCCAAAATTACCCCTCCAATACCACTAAATATGGGCTTTATTCCTTCCACTCATATAGCTTTATGTCATTATGGTGTGCTATAACAATAATCAAAATAGTATTTAAAAATATAAATTCTTACATCTCACACGTTTGTGATACTTTATGGTTTAGAAAGTTCTATTGTGTAAGAATTAATTTGCAGATGAGGAAAATAAGTCTTATGGGGGTTAAGTGACTTGCCCACAAACACACAGAGAGGAAATTCCAGAGCTAAGGCTCGGGCCTAGAGTTTCTAAATCTGAAGTCAATGGTTCTCCCCCTCCCCCCAAATATGTATTTTATATCCATGTGGTTCTGTGGTTCTCCCAGAGAGTCTTAAAGTTCCTGCATGCACGGGAAAATAGAAGTCATTATTCTGTTAATTCAGACCAACATTGCACTTTGTTCTGAAATACTCAGATAATAGACAAAAATGAGCTCGCTCTTCTTGACTTAGTAATATGTACAATGATCTAAGCTCCACTTTGCATGTTTAAACATCTGTGATTATACCTTTTCTCAATGTTTTCTTTGTAATTTGAAAAACTCATTTTTTTTTCCTGTTCTCCTTTAGGAATCTCTTTGCCATCATATATAATTATTGAGTAGTAAAGAAAGGTTACTGGATAGGGAAAAATAGAAAGCATTGCAGTGGCCATTTCCCTAGATAGAAGCAGTCAGATAGGAATCAAAAATCTTCCCATAGCACAATAGGCTATAGCTGTGACGTAGGTAGTCTCTTTTTTATATGTTCTTTAAATCTTGCACTCCAGACCAAAGCTCCATGTACTGCACCTAGTTATAACCAGAGCATAACTGGTTATACTCATTTAGGTAGCATGGTAGATTCTCTTTTGTCAGGGACAATCTTCCTCCAGTCTCCATTAGCTTCCTGAGGGACAACCATATTCCTTTAGATCATTATATAATTCTATATTCTCCCTTTTACCTGCATCAAGGAAAAATTCAGGGGGATGTAAATAATATATATCTTTTCTTTAAAAATCAGTATAAATATTTTATAAACTGTACAGTAAATAATACATACTTTTGGAAAAACAACATAAATATTTAATATTTTGCGGTGCAACTGTTAAGCTTGGAATTAAGTATGAGTGTTTGGAGAAATCCAATAAATTGGAAATCACATGTAAATAAGTCAGAACTGAATAGAACATAGTCAGGGATATAATTTTATCAATTGCTGTATGCTTTTCTTAAAAGAAGGAATTAATTCAAAATGTCACAGTTTATCAGAGCTATTATTTCTTTGGAAAATGTTAATTCACTTTTAGAAATAATAAAATAAAATAAAACATAAGATAAAATGACTTTTGCCCAAAATGGGACACTTAGAAGCACCCCAGAAGCATGTGGTATGTTATATCCTTGCATGGTGCATCCCTAATTTCCCCTCCCTAAATATCTGCTCCAACTATTCACTGTGTCTGGAATGCCCTACCTCCTCATATGTGACAGTTGATATGAATAAACCTAGTCTTCAAGAGTCAGCTCAAATTCTACCTTTGCTGTGATGCCTTCCCTGATCCATCCTTCTCTCACCTTAGTATAGCAGTAGTATTTCCCTCTTATGGAATCTCATAGCATATATTACTCTCATATCTATTCACATTCTTCTTTACATTGTTATTTATATGGTGTTTTAGATTATTATTTTGTTTTAATGTATTTATTGTATTATTAATTTATATTTCATATTAATTATATTATTAATTTGTATTATAGTATTTATTGTATTATTTTGTATTATTATGTATCTCCTGCTATTTTGTATTATGTATTATATATCATATTTGTATTTGTATTATTATATTGTATTTGTGTTATACCTTTTTATTACTTGTATGGTTATTTAGATATGGGTCTTATCTTCTGTTGAATGATGAGGAAAGGAACCCCTTGAGCTCAGGGACCTAGTCCAAACATCTGTGTGAGTCTCCACATCTGTCAAAGAGCCTTGAACATAAGTGCTTCATACATTCTTGTTGAATTGAATTGAGAATTGGGATAATGTCTTCCTAAGGAAAATCTGGGAGTTGTTAAATTCTCTTCTAAGAACAGGTAAAGATTTCTGATAGCCTTAGGAAAGAGCTTTAAAAAAGTGAGACTTATTTATTCCCCAAATGACAAATGGTCAAAGGATATGAACAAGCATTTTTCAGAGGAAGAAATCAAAGTTATCAATAAGCATAAGAAAAAATGTTCTAAATCATTCTTGATCAGAAAAATGCAAATTAAAACAAGACTGAGGTGCTACCTCACACCTATCAGATTGGCCAATATGACAGGAAAGAAAAGTGAAAAATGTTGGAGGGAATTTGGCAAAACTGGGACAGTAATGAATTGTTGGTGGTGGTGTGAACTGGTCCAACCATTCTGGAGGGCAATTTGGGACTATGCTCAAAGGGCTATAAAATAGGCGTACCCTTTGATCCTATAATATCAGTACTTGGTCTATATTCCAAAGAGATAATAAAGAAGGGGAAAGGACCTACTTGCACAAAAATATTTGTAGCTGCTCTTTTTGTGGTGGCAAAGAACTGGAAATTGAGAGGTATCAATCAGTTGGGGAATGGCAGAACAAATTATGATACATGTTGGTGATGGAAGAATACCATTTGCTATGAGAAATGATAAGCAAGATGATTTCAGAAAAAGCTGGAAAGATCTGCATGAACTGATGCAGAGAGAAATAAGCAGAACTAGAAGAACATTATACAGAGTAACAGCAACATTATATAATTATCAACTGTGAAAACTTGGCTACTCTCAGCAATGCAATGATCTGGTACAATCCTGAAAGGCTTATCATGGGGAGTGCTATCCACTTCTAGAGTAAGAACTGTTGGAGTCAGAAGGATGCGTATCAAAGCTTAATATCTTTCACATCAGTGTATTTATAGTTTTGGTTATGTATGAGTGTACTCTTATAGCAATGACTAATATGGAAAATATGTTTTGCATGATAAAAATAAAATAATAAATTTTTAGTTTTTAAAAAGTAAGACTTCAGGTTGACTGAATACTATTAAGGATTACTCCACAAATTTTAAATTTATAGCATGGCTAATTCATACAACATTGGCCATTTTCCTTCTTCTATTCTATTAACCAATTGATTATGCTTTGGGGATTCCTTGCTTTCAAGATAACTTTAAAGAAGCTGACTAGATGTATATTAGCTAGAATGCTCGGTTCAGGTAGAACAATGTTTGAATCTTGTCTCTGATATGAGATGTATCTTCAATGACCCTCAGTTTTCTTATCTATAAAATGGAGAGCATGACAACAAAGTACTTACCTCACAAGTTTAAGTGAGATAATATAATCTAAGAGGTGTTTTGAACACTTTAGAGGACTAAGAATCCACTGTTATTTCTGAGTTCCATCTTCTATCTCCAGATGACATAGATGTCTGTCATACATACCTTTTTATTTTATGTAAAAGTGTTATTTTATTCACTAATTTATAATCCTAAAATTATAAATGATTAAAACTATAAAGGACCTTTGCAGTTATTTCTTAGTCACCATTTCTTTTTATTTATTTTTTACATATGACGCAATATAATATGTAACCAAATAATATAATACATAGAATTTGTCATCAATATGTAATAAATTATAATAAATATGTCAATCCAAGAGAAAGAAATTCTCATATTATCTATGTCCAAATATGTCTCATTCTTTTCTTTCTCCTTTCCTCCCACTCCTTCTCAAGAAGGCAGGTAATATGATATAGGTTGTACATATATTGTCATAAAATATATATTTCCTACTTACCTTTTTACCAGTTTTCCTCTCCACTTGATCTTCCCCATCACATATGTCAGATAAATGACAAGGTTATAAGAGAACAGCTAGCAATGTCTGATCATGATTCTCATCTTCAAAACTTCTTCTTGCAAAAATGAACAATAGAGGGGGCAGCTGGGTAGCTCAGTGGAGTGAGAGTCAGGCCCAGAGACAGGAGGTCCTAGGTTCAAACCCGGCCTCAGCCACTTCCCAGCTGTGTGACCCTGGGCAAGTCACTTGACCCCCATTGCCCACCCTTACCAATCTTCCACCTATGAGACAATACACTGAAGTACAAGGGTTAAAAAAAAAGAACAATAGAGAACAATTAGGAAGGTATATGAGGGGGATGAAGAAAAGAATTTTTAGACAATTATTGTCAGCTTCAAAAGTTGATCATTTTAGGTGGGTGCACATATCCATATGGTATGTATGCAGCACTTAGTACCAAAGGAGTCTGAAACACAATTCACATATTATCACATTAACTTTCCTATCAAAACATCCTTGGGAGATAGATAGGGGCCATTTATTGGCCTCATTTTCTTTCCTGACAAGGAACCTAAGTAAGGTAAATTTAAGGGGGAAAGATTTAAATGACTGCCCAAAGGCACACAGAGATCCAGAAATAGACCCAATTCCCTCTCCAGAGTTCCTTCAACCAGATTGTCTCTCTAATAAAAAGAAGCTCTGTAATAGAAAAACTACTCGCCAGGGATTCAAGAGATTCAGGTTCTAGTCCCCACTCTGCCACTAACCAGATGTTGGGACAATGGCAAGTCACCTTATCTCCCTGCACCTTGGTTTCCTCCTTTATTAAATGAACCACATAAAGACTAAGATTCTTTGCAGTTTTGACAATCTATGACTATGAATAAAATCTGTCACGGTAAGTATCTTTTCTAAGCAAGCAAGTGTCTTCTTCTGATTCATTATTGGGATTTGGATATAACACTAGGTTCCCAAAAGGTTATACCAAGGAAATGAAAACTCTGCCAAGTTCTATAGAAAGAAGGTTAAAAAGTTCTTGCCCAATCTATCTGCTATCCAAGGAAAAATCTAGCAAAGTCTGACTTGGACTCATTGTGTAACCCAACTGATGATTGATTTTTTCAACCACGAAAGCATCGAAAAAGTGATGGATATGTAGATAGAAGATCCAGGTTCAAAAGTCTAGCTCTGCCGTTTACTTAACCTGGATTACTTTGGATATATCATTTCTATGGACCTTAGTTTCTTTATGTGAAAAATGAAAGGGTTGAACTTCTAAAATTCCTTCTAGCTATGATCTGCTATGTTGTAGAGGGGTTCAATTCAATTTAACCAAATTCAGTGTAACAATCACTTCTTAAATGCCTACCATTTGCCAGATACTCTGCTGAATATGCAAAGACTCAAATTAAAATACTCCTTTACATCAAGGAGTTTACATTTTACCAGCAGGGAGTAAGGTGGCATAATATGTACACAAGTAAGTAAAAATATATATATACAAAAACAATACAAAATAATTTCCAGAAAGAGGAAGAAAGGACATTGGCAAAGAGTAACCACATGAATGAAATTGCAAATTTTTAAGAGTGATAATATATAGGAAGCATTTAAAATCAATTAATCAAGAAATATTTATTGGGTCTTACTATATTCCTGACCTTGCCCTGGCCCTGGCTGAGTACTCGGTTGCATAAAGAAGAAAATATTCCACAACTAATAAACGGGTCAAATGACATGAAAAGGAAATTTTTCAAAGGAGCAAATCCATGCTATATATAATATAGCCATAAATAAATACTTAAAATCACTAATAATTAGAGAAATGCAAAATAAAGCAACTCCAAGATTCTATCTCATGCCCATAAAATTGTCCAAAATGGTGAAAAAGGGAAAATGGCAAGTGTTAGAGGACCTAAGGGAAGATGGGCACATAAATGCATTATTGGTGGAACTATAAACTGGTATACCCATTCAAGAAAGAAATTTGGAACTATACCCTCATAGTCACCAAACTATGCATGTCACTTTGCCAAGGAATACCACCATGAGGTTTATTCCACAAAGAAATCAACAAAAAGGGGAAAGGGGCAAAAGATATGTATTGTAGCTCTCTTTTTTAAAGAAATATTATATATATGCATATATATGTTTGTATGTATGTATGTATGTATGTATGTATGTTTGTTTATTTGTTACACTAAAATTCCATGTATCTCTCTCTACACTAGAGAAGGCATCATTTAACCAAAAGGTATGGTAAGTGTGTATGTGTGTGTATATATATGTATACATACATATATATACACACACACACACACACACATAACTGTGTCTTGCCTGTTTCTATTTATCAGTTCTTTCTCTCAAGGTAGACATACATAAGTCATTCTTCAAACAATATTTCTGTCACTATATATAATGATCTCTTTGTTCTACTCATTTCACTTTTCATAATTTCATATAGATTTCTTTATAGTGTCAAATAACTATAAACTAATGAGATGCCCAGTAATAGGGAAATGGTAGAATGAAACAGTTTATAAATGTAATGAAATAGTATTGTGCTAATTATGAAGGATAGTTTCAGAGGAACCTGAGAAGATTTATATAAGATGATGCAGAGTATAATAAGCAGAACTAAGAGTAATTTCTAGAATAACAACATTGTAAATAAATATAATAAGGGGGTGGTATTGATATAGCACTTTATGATTTGCAAAGCACTTTACAAGTATCAACTCATTTTATCCTCTCATAGACTGTGGTAGAGAAATGCTATTAATATCTCCATTTTACAGATGAGGAAACTGAGGCAAACAGATTAAGTTACTTGCCCAGGATCACAAAGATAGTAAGCTAGAATGTGAACTCAGGTCTTCCTGACACTGAGTCTAGCTTTCTATCCACTCTACCACCTAAATGTCTTTGAGAAACTTAAGAAATCTGATCAATGCAGTGACCAATCTTGATTCCAGAGGACCAAAAGTGAAGCAAACTAAAGAACCTGACAGAAGGACTCAAGATACAAATATATATATATATGTTCTGGGAGCATAATCAGTGTAGAAATCAGGTTTGCTCAATTATTCACATTTGTTACAAGGTTTTTATATTGTTTTGTTTTCAGTATGGAGTGATGTGGAAGAAATAGGAAAAAATCTCTTTTTTTAAGTTATACAAAAGTAAATATGACAAACTGTCCTCAAAAAATTCACTATCTAGGTGAAGAGACAAGACATATAAGCATATGAAAAAACAACTGCTAATGGTAGACAGTAAGCATTAGTGATAAGAATACTATACACTGTAGGAGATCAGAGGAACTTCTATCTCACAATGGACAGGAATAATTACAGAAGACTGAATGGGAAGAAGAATTGAAATATAAACTTAGTCTTGAAGTTTGAGAATAGAGAATCATATTGCACAAAAGCAGAGAAGAGAGCATTCAAAGGTAGGAGGAAGGGCACACAGATAGACAAGTACAGAAGGGAACAAAGAAATAAAGACAAGAACACATGTTGATATCCCATTATATAATTTTAATTTAATGGTTTTTCTAATTTAACAATTATAAAACTCGTTTGAATAACTCTAAAGCATATCCTAAAAGTGAATGATTTGGGCTCCATTTACAATCTCTAGGTAATTTACAAAGCTATAGGCTTAGATCATAGGAGTGAGTCTCTTCTCTTTTCTCTGTCCAAAAGAAGATAGTTATAGTCCCTCCCTTCTGAAATGGGGATTTTCATTTTAGATTACTTTCAATTAAAAAAATATCTATAAACCTGGAGAGACACTATTTCCATTAACAAAAGAAAAGCAAGTATCCAAAACAAATATTATAGTAAAAGTCTAAATAGAAAAGGGAAAAAATATTTTTAAAAGATTAAACATGTTGTTTATTAGAAGGGTTTTGTTTTGGTTTGGTTTTCCCCCAGTGGAGTTACAAAGGGGAAGGAGTAAAGATGCCTGTCAATTCAAAAAATAAAACTGAACTTAAAGAAAAAATGTTACAAGCATGCTTAGATTTTAAACAGTAATTTCATCTTAAATGGAGACTGCTCATTGGTTGTCACCATTCCTCCCCTAGACAGAGTTCTCATTCCTTTTTATATTCCACATACATAAGTGTGTAGACAGTGTTTTTAAACAACCTACTACTTACCCAAGTGCAGAGTAACAATAGTGGGATGTGAAGTAACTGATACACAAAAACAAATATATAGATAACTATCCTGTCTGTTCTTTTGTGTTTTCATATATATAATTTAAAGGTAAATTTCCTTCAGGAAGTCACATAGCTTGAATATAAAATCAAATTATGAGACTAAATCCAATTTTGAAATGCCTCTCCACTTAGATGATCGGCTGATCAAAAAGGATGAAGTGAAAATGGAGAAAGATGCTAAGGGGTTTCTAGAAGGCTCAATGTATAGAGAGCCACATCTGAAGATGAGATGTCATAAGTTCAAATCTTGCCTTAGACATTTCCTGTCTGTGTGACCCTGGGCAAGTCACTAAACCACAATTCCCTATCCCTTATTGCTCTTCCATCTTGAAATTGTTACTTAGTATTGAGACTAATTCTGAAATAGTAGGAAATGGTTAAAAAAAAAAAAGATGCTGAAAAAACAGTCATGGGGAAACAAAGTGATTCCTTGCTTTTAATTGTCTTCTTTACAACAGTCTTCTCTCTTCTGGACAAGAAAGGAAAAGTTCTTATAAGCCATGGGAATTTACTCTCCTGAGCTAGTTGGAAGGGTTTAAGAAACAAAAGCAATCTGCTTCAGTGTAATGACATGGATCTTAGAATCAAAAGACCAGGATTTGAATCTTGGCTCTTTCCTCTCACTAGCTATGTGACCCTGGGTAAATACCTTAACTTCTCTGAAAATCAGTTTCCACTGCTGTCAAATTAGGATAATGATAATAATGTCTAATTCACTAAGTGATTATTGTAATAATCAAATTTGTGGGAAGACACTTATTAGACTGTAAAGTATTGTACAAACAGAAGTTTGTTTTTTTTTCTTTTGTAAAGGAAAATATTGATTCTCATAAAGTTAAATAGAAAGGATTTTCTAGGATTTTTAATCACAGGATTACAGACACTTTGAGGGTGGCCTTTTCAGGAAGGAAAGTTTCTCTAGAATAAAAAAAGAAGCCCAAATCAGTGTGAGGCCTCATTCCAGTTTCCCTGCTGGCAAGTAAGGGTGAATCAGAAAAGCACGTTTGAGCCAGGCACCTGTGAACTGTTAACTTCCATCCCAGGCTATCAATGTACCAGTGGCCCTACCAACCTAGAACTAGTCTTTGGATTTTTCCGACTATCGAGAAAGTGGCAACTAGCAGGACAGTCCTGGGTCTCCATTGTCCTAGATAGACAGACACATGTGCTCTGGATTAAGTGGCTAAAAAAATTGGGATTCACTTATGAATGCCAATGTCAGAAACAAAGAGGTGTCTCACACCATATTTCATGGTATTTGCTCTCTCATGAATAGGGCTCTACAAACACCATCTTTCAGCAAAAATGACCAGAGAATGATGACGTTTGGGGGATTTTTTGTTTTTGTTTTTTTTAAGTTGAACCTGTGACCACATAACTCTTCTGTGGGTTTTAAAAGCTTGTGCATGCTGGGAAACTACCTTTCATTCCCCAAAGGTCCCTCCCCTCTACATCCTGGTGTGGGATTGGTCTTGAGTGGACAGGTCCCATGCTATGGGAGGGAACCACTATTTCCTGGCATGGGATTGGTCCTGGATTGGACCAATCCCGTGCAGGGTAGATGCCACGCCCCCTACTTCTGGGCCCAGGATTGGTCTATATAAGGACCAATCCTACGCCTGGGAGGGGCTTTTGAATCTGAGAAGATTGGGGAGGGTGGGAGGAGCTCTAGTTAATTTCAGCTATGGAACTCCGTGTTGTTTTTTTTTTCTCCTTTTAATAAAGTTTTAAAACGAGATCAGAGAGTCAGATAGTTTTTCTTTTCAGAGTCATCACAGTTCCCAGGGAGGAACTTCTGTACTACCAATGCATGTCAGTACTTTCTCTGAGACTTAGAACCTGAGACCCTGAGAAATTAAATGACTTACTTGAGTCACTCAGGCAGCCTATATCAGAGATGAGAGCCAGTGAGATCTTCATGACTGCAATGCCAGATCTCTATCCACGGAAAAGTGAGGGGGATGGGGAGTACATTCAGAAGGAGCTACTGTGCACAAGAGAAACATATAAAATAATAAGTAACAGGATTCCCTAGCTGAATTCTCTTGATAGACTTCTGCAAATTTTGCTGAAGGGCTAGGTGGAACCAATGTCCCACCCCAGTAACATTGTCAAAGGATAAGATACCCACAAATACTTGGTTATTTTAAGAGACTCTTCCCCACCCTCCTCCCCTATAGCCTACAGGAAAATAATGGTGTTCCAGTTGCTGAACTCCTAATAGTCAAAGGCAGGGCATCTGAATGAATGCCATCAATTACCCTATTTTCCCCACAAGGCATACATATATTTTGACATCAACACATCCCTCAATGCATGCATACACTCCACAAGGCAGAGAGGCAACTGGGTGCCAGGACATATCTCTGCCCTTTTGTAGACATGGCTAAGGTCAGAAGATCCCAAATCTAAAAAACAGAAAGCAAAGCAATTTGTCAAATGAAACCAAATGATTTGAACCTGCTTTAACAGTTCATCAAAGAAGTTATAGAAAGCAAAAATAATATTACCCAGAAGCTTCTTGGCCACCTCACTGCCAATAGACAAGTACAACAGTTTTTTTGTTTGTTTTTTTCCCTAGAAAATATCCTGTACAAGCAATAGCTGGAAGTAGGGTACCTTCTCCTCCCTTTCAGACTTTGTTCCTTGGTCACTGCTTTAAGCTTTTTTTTTTTTTTTTTTTTTTTTTTTTTTTTTTTTTTTTTTTTACACTCACTCTGATCTTCTATAAACACTAAGCAAAGAATATATTTTCTTAGGGCAAATGTCCACAAAGGCATATCTCCATGAAGTTATAATAGAATGATTAAGTGAAGGAAATGCATAAAGAGTTAGGTTTTAGGATCCCAACTACCCTGCCCTATCACTAGATCTCAAAAGGAAGAGTCATTTTCCCTACTCTACCTTCCCAAGAACCATAATTTGAATCCGAAACTGTTAGAATCCATCCAGTCCGACTCTCTCATTTTACAAATAAGGAAACAAAGGCCAAGAAAAGGCAAAGGACTTATTCACCATCACACAAGTAGTATCTTTCAGAACAAGGACATGAAACTGCATCCTCTGATTCCAGATTCAGTGTTTAGTTGTTCTATTGCACCATGCTTCCCAAAGTTAGAGAGAATGAATTCTCTCAGGAAAAAGCCTTCTGCAGACAAATGTAAGAATCTAGAGAAGATATGGCACTTCTCTGCTAGCTTACAGTAGGTGCTCCCAGTTGAATCTTTTTTTTTTTTTTTTAAACTCTTATACTTCGGTGTACTGTCTCATAGGTGGAAGATTGGTAAGGGTGGGCAATGGGGGTCAAGTGACTTGCCCAGGGTCACACAGCTGGGACGTGGCTGAGGCCGGATTTGAACCTAGGACCTCCTGTCTCTAGGCCTGACTCTCACTCCACTGAGCTACCCAGCTGCCCCCCCCTTTTTTTTTTAAACCTTCACCCTCCATCTTAAAATCAATACTCTGAATGGTTCCTAGGCAGAAGAGTGGTAAGAGCTAGAGGAGTTTTCGTGACTTGCCCAGGATCATACAGGTAGGAAATATCTGAGGCCCAATTTAAACCTAAGACCTCCCTTCTCTAGATTTCTTAGTCCATTGAGCCACTTAGCTGTCCCCTATCCCCTCCCCATTGAATCTTCTCTCCAAATTATGATGCATGCTTATTATCTGCTAGAGGCTATATTTTGAAATAAAATTGGAGCAAAGGCCATGTGACTACATTGAATATGCTAAATAGTTGTGATTTGACTCACCTATGATAAATCTTAGCTACTCCTTCCATCTCCTGCTATAGCAAGAAACATTTCCTAATAGTCCATTTGGTTTTTAATCGGGTCTGACTCTTCATGAACCCATTTGGGGTTTTCTTGGCACAGAGATATTGGAATGGCTCACTGTTTCCTTCCCCAGCTCACTTTACAGATGAGGAAATTAAGTCAAACTCCCACCCACAACTCATTTTATACAGGAGAATGATGAGATATATAGATATTAAATGGCATGCCTAAGGTCACACAAGTTGTAGTAAATTACAGAGCTAGAGTTGAACTCAAGTTCCATGACTCCATATCCATCACTGTGTCAAGCTATCTTGCTAATAGTAATATTTCCCAGTGCTCTAGATAATGAAGTCTACCTAGAAAATCTCAATTATCTAGATAGATAAAATTTGTGCTTTTAATTTCATTTTGTTTTCTATTTAACCATTTTTAATACTCCTTAAGTAAAATATACTGAGCATAATTAATTTTATGGTGATTCAGGGTCAGAATTATGAATATTAATCTTTTCACTTTCCTTTAATACCAAGATGTCCTTAGAACTCATTAAGGATTATAAAGCCTTTGCTAAATGGCCCTAGATGCTTTGCTAATTCTGTTTTCTTTATGAGAGTTTCTTTTCTTTTTTTTTCATATTCTCCCTTGAAGTCAAACTGTTGGCTTTCACTGAGAACATTTCTTCCCCACATTGATAAGCCCCCATTGTACCTTTCACAACATCTTCTACAAAGTGAGCTCTCAACAAATTGTTTTATTACTTAAGTAATTAATGAATGGTTGAATTCCCATTTTGGTCACTGCTCATTTCCTTTCTCACTTTTAGTTTTCTACTTTTAATTAATGATGGAATGGGAAACCAGATACTCAAGTTTATTAGAATGATGCATTGAATGATAGTTACTTTATTTCCACTGAAGTCCTACTCTCATGTCTTATCCTGGCATGAAGCTGACTTTGGGTTCTCAAAGGGTTGCCAATGATTTATAAGCTCTGCCAGGTTTTACTAGGTTCTTAATGTTTTGATTATCAACTTACAGGTAAACCTTCGGCCTGTTGCCAACCTATGTTTAGAAGTTATTACCAGACTGGCTAGGACTACAGAACACAGAAATTCTTGGAGACTATCAGCTAAGGCAGCAATAGTTCTCAAAGAATGGTCCCAAGACCATTAAGTTCCCTGAGACCCTTTGAGGAAATCTACAAGGAAAAAGCTATATTCATGCTAATACCAAGATGTTTTTATTTCTCATATGGTAAGTGAGAATGGCTATCACCCACATAAACAAAAGCTCTATGGGAGATCCTCAGTAATTTTTAAAGCAATCCTGAGTTTCAGAAGAAAAAAATTAAGAATATTTTAAGATGTGACTGTGGTTGTGGGGAATAATGGGGTTGTACCTTGGATAAATAAAAGGAGTATTCACACCAAAGAAATTACTGATCCTTAAAGTATTCAAATAAAAAACTTCTGACTTAAAGCCCTGAGGGGTTGTTCTGTATTCTGAAATTCAAGGACCTTGGTACATGAGTTTTGTGACACCTTTTATAGCTATATAAGGTCTTTTTACATTATTTCTGTGTTCATGGCTATGTTTCCGAGGATTGAAATTGTCAAAGTCTAATTCTCAAATAAGATGTATTTGTTCAGTCATTTTCAGTCCTGTCCAGCTCTTCATGATGCCATTTGGGGTTTTCTTGTGTGAAAATGGAAATCACCTGAAGTATGTTTACCTAGCATCCTTTTAAGTCATGTCCTCATTTTACATTTTACATAGGGAGGCTAAGGACATAAATTTTGCTGCTTTGCTTTTGGCAAAGTGCTGCAGGTGTGGGTCTCTGGCTCTCTGCTCTGCTTACTTGCCTGAAAGAATTCTTTTTTATTCTCTCTCACTTTAATATTTTTAAATCCTATATAATAAATACTTTGATTATTCATTTTTCTTACTCACACTTGGAAAAAATACTAGAGTGCTTGCCATTTTTTTTCTCCAGATCATTTTAAATATAAGGAAACTGAGACAAATGAGATTAAGTGACTTACTCTGGGTCATCCAGTTAGTAAGTTTCTGAGGCCAGATTTGAACTTGGGAAGATTAATCTTCCTGCTTCCAGGTCTCACACTCCATCCACTGTGCCACTGAGCTACCCAAGATATAGTATATTAACATAATTATTTGTCTTAATAGTGTTAAAACCTTAACTCCCTTAAACTCCCTCCTCTCAAAACAAATCAACAAACTCCTCTGTATCTTCTCTATTTCTGCTTGTGAAATATATTTACTATTTTTGAGATCTGCTACTAAAATGGGTATTTTTCAATTTTTAAATAAAGAACATGCCTTAAAGTATACTACTTAGCTACATTTACTTCTTTTATTCTTTTCTTATTTTGCTTTTGTACTAAGCTTATGCATATGAAACTAACTTGAATTATTTAATTTAATTAAACATATAATGACTACCTTCATTCTCTCTGAAAACTATGATTCTGTGGTACATGGTAAGTACTTAATAAATGATTTCTCATCCATTCATTCACAACCTCTGTAGTCCCAATTCCACTTCTAATCTTAAATATGACTACCTTGTGCATTCTTCATGATGTCTAAAAGCCATCATGCATATTATTATTTCCTATTTAAGAATCAGCCCCAAGTCAACATGATGGTAAGAAGTCAACTATAAATCCTCTACAGAATAATGTCCATTAAGTATTTGGCAACTTGGTCCTATTCAAGGCACCACTGTAAGAAACAGTAAGGCTGCCAAAAGTAGGAAGGAATCTAAGAGGGCTTCAAAAATAAAAGAAAGAAAAGAAAAGGGGAATAATAAGAAGAATAAAAGATCAAAACCCAAACCACCAAGAATGTACTGGCCAGATTGGGAGGGTTGGCAAGAAAAAATTTTTGTAATTTCTTTTCCACAATTTAGCTTGCCTGGATAATTACATTTGGAAAAATAAGAGAGTAACCACAGATGTGTGTGTAATGGAATAAAAGAAATGTGGAGTTATCCCTCACAAAAATAAAGGGGGCAATGGAAGGATGCCTTTATGAACTTTAGACAAAGGCTTTATTCTCAATGGAAGAATAATTACAACCATCCAAGAAGACACCGAATACCAATCAATGGATACCTTATCTATCTATCACTTTTTGTGGTTTTACCCCCTACCCATTGACAATAAAATCCATTTATTCGGGGAATGAGCTGGTACTATGGGCACTGAGGTATGTGTAGCAGTATCTTCACATCTAAACCAGAGTCACCCAAGGAAACATTCCCATGGACCCATTTGTTTGAAACCACAAATTCTATGAAAACATTCTTTTGTTCTACTATAGACTGTTTCGAACAGTCTATGGAAACTGTTATGAACATGTCACCCAAGAATACCACATGGCTAGGTGTGAGTTGAAAGAAGAGTAGAAAAGGAGGCACCTTACCCCAGTAAGTATTTGGCAACTTGGTCCTAGTTGTGGTCCCAACAACTCAGCCCTACAGCCTTCAAATGAAGTTGGTAGGAGCTATGGAAAATCCTAGGCAGATGAGGAAACCCTTACCCATTTGTCAGTGATAGCAAAAGAAGAGAGTCTAGCATTTTGCAAACAGAATGCCTAATGCCCTACTGATAAAGTCTTTATGCCAGAGACAAATTGTTTACAGAAACATAAAATACAGATGCATCAGTCTTGCTATGTCTCTAGGTTGGACTAGATGTGTTCTGGTTTTTTTTTTTTTTTGGTGTTGTTGTTGTTGTTTTTTAAATCCTTCCACATCTTAATTCAAAGATCTTGAATGACATGCAAGCAGAGAGACCAGTGGTGCTAGTTCCTAGCAGGACAAAACCATTGCTTTTACGGGAAGCCCACCCAGTTTCTCTGACATGATTTTTTATAGTGCCTGTTTGGTTTTCTACAATTATAAAAGCCAGGCCAATGTGTGTGATTGAGGTGGGAAGAACTTGAGGTAAAAAAAAAAAAAAAGGAAAAGAAGCAAAAATAGTCTAGTTTTGTTTTATTTTCCCCCCAAGCCATGCTGATTATAGATACACAGCCACACCCTGTATGAGCACCATTTCTGGCACAGTGGAGAGATGGAATTAGGAAGGGAAAAGAAAAGGAAAGTTAAACCAGAACAAGAAAATGAGGATGATTGGAAGGGCAGAAAAGAAATTTGCTCCAACCCACTCCTGGAATATAAGAAGTAAATCACTCGAAAGAAGAAAAAATAACTTGTTCTTTTGTACCCTTTCTTACCATTTCTCCTATCCTATATACATGTACAAATGCATAAACATATACACAGAAATACACAAATTGTTGCATTCACCCAATGTCTCTATATTTCAATTCTATATACACAATATATTTAGTCTACATTTGTTGATGTTCCCTTTCTACGCCCACTAGTGAACTAGCCCATCTATACACAGGTAAAATGATTAACATTATTTTCCTCCCTGTTATCTAACATGCTTTTAACAACAGGAATCCTACCTAATGTGTAGTATATAATGCCACTCTTCAAAACATATTCTGAAGGTCATAACTTATGAGGAGGTAGCAGCATTTTCTATTTTGGTCTGGTTTTAATATGGATAATATTCTCATTGAACATAGCTATTTATGACATTTATTAAAAGCTTTTATTGCTTAATTTAGATGGGAAAAATTCTAATGGAGATGTATTGGAAATTTTCCATAAAATTAATGTCCAGACTTAATGGATGTCTAAGGTATCATTATTAACGGGAAAATTCCATAAACTAAGATCAGAACCTTTGATTGGTGATTAGATGCAGTTATATTGGAACTTATTTAAAACTGGAAATGGGCCAAAGTACCCAAGAATTCAATTTAAATGCATTCTGAAGGCTAATGCTTTTATTTAGGCTATTCTAAATGATGTCAAGTAAGAAGCTCAAGTTACAAAAAAATCAATTGATTTAGTCAGCTACTAGACATCTAATGGCCCTACTATGCTCTGTACTTGATTCTTGCTAAGACTAACAGGTTCTTGGGAAATGATCATTCACATAGAAAGTTGATTGGATTATCAAAGAATTCAATTCAGTTAAAATATTTATTAAGGTTCTATTGTAGTTAAGTTCTTATTGGTAGGTATACAAAGATGAAAAAGAACGTATTTATTCTCAGGTAGTTTTCTACTTTATTGGGGGGACATGTAAAAGTGCAGAATGTGATTACTAGCTACTAAATAAACATTTATTAACTTATTTATTACCATGTGAAGTGAAAATTCAACATCTACCCAAAGTACTAAGAGAAATTTGAGAGGGAAGGATCACTTTTGACAAACTGACAAATTAATTCCCTTACTAAGGTTGGAAAATAACAAGGTTGGGATGCTCTATAGCAATGATAGCGAAACTTTTAGAGACTGAGTCCCCAAACTGCATGTGAGATGCCCCCTTACCCCAGACAGGGGACAGAGGAAGGGATTCCATTAGGATGCTGGGCAGAGAGATGGATGATGTGAAAAATGTCCTCAGGCTCAGTGGAGAAGGGGAAGGGAGCAGCCACCTCCAGCACACATGCCATAGGTTCACCAACAAGGCTCTATAGCATTCTTTCTAAACCTGATATTCTATCACATAAATTCTGTCAATCTTCTTCAATTACAATATCAAAATATGAAACTTTACTCACTCTGGATACTGTTTCCATCATGCTGATGATATTTAGGGACCACTGAAAGTCTTCATAAGATTTTTGTTACCAAAAACCACTAGATACTATAAATACATATTACTAATTCATTCATTTATTTGTTTGATTGTTTGTTTTGTTTATTTACTTTTTTAGCACTCATCTTTACAAAGTTTTTACAGGTATTGTAGGAAAGGTACAAAATGTAGTTATTCCTAATGCCTTACCTTAAGGAACTTCTAGCATCTTCCATGATTGCCCTCTTTTTAATAGATGGACATGATGTGAACTCCATTATGCCACATTCCATGGCATGCTATAGGAGTAGTTTGGTTAGATAATGGTTCACTTCCAAAAATTAATTAGGAATTTTAGTGAACTACAAATCAAATATAATCCAAAGATTCAAAATACCAACTAAGAGAGAGCTTATGTACACTTGAGGTCCATTAATAAAAATGTAATGTCCAAAATAAGGGTAGTTATAAAGAAATTATTTTTTATCCAGGTCAGAACACAGAACACAGAACACAGAAGACAGTAGAATACTATTTTCAGATCTGTCAACTACATTCAAGGAAGAATATTAACCACCTGGAGTTTGACCAAAAGAGTATGACTAGGGTGATGGGGGATAGCAAAGCATTCCATAAAAGGTTCAGGTAGAGACAAGATTCAAGAGACATGATTTTAGTCTTCCAGTGTTTGAAAGCTTGTGTTATAGTAGAGGTTGGTAGCAGTCAAGGAAATAGATTTTTTTTTTTAAAACCCTTACCTTCGGTCTTGGAGTTAATACTGTGTATTGGCTCCAAGGCAGAAGAGTGGTAAGGGTAGGCAATGGGGGTCAAGTGACTTGCCCAGGGTCACACAACTGGGAAATGTCTGAGGTCAGATTTGAACCTAGGACCTCCCGTCTCTAGGTCTGGCTCTCAATCCACTGAGCTACCCAGCTGCCCCCAAGGAAATAGATTTTTAAAAAACTCTTCAGCAATATTTTTTGTTTTTGGTTTTCCCCAATTACATGTAAAAACAATTTTTAACACTCATTTTCTAACATTTTAAGTTCCAAATTCTCTCCTGCCCTGGCTCCCCTTCTTCCTTCTTGAGACAATAAGCAATTTGATATGGATTATACATGTGTGATTTTATATAACATATTTCTATATTTATCATATTATAGAAGAAGATGTAGTGATGGACCCTATGGAAATAGAGAAGAGGGCACCCCCAAATTGCTCTGCCCTTCACCCCTTTTCCCAATTCCAATATTGATATTAATAAAAGACATTTATTAGTCAGATAGCATTCCAGAGTGCCTGAGAGATGAGGAAAAGGGGAATCACAGTTTGGTCTGGCTGCCTCCATCTTGGAGCCAGACTACCTGCTGTAAAGTTGGCTGACCTTGGGGGAGGCTTGCATGAACCCCACCCTCATTCAGAATCAGATTGGGGTACCCAATACCTCATCTTATAGAGAAGCCTCATCCCCAACTCCTGTGGGAAAGCACAACCATCCAGGTCACCCAGTTTTGGGGTGACACCCCCTCAAAGCCTCAGCAGTGCATAATTAGTGGGAGGGGAGAGCTAGAACAGTCTCACCCCTCATAGACTCAATATTCGACTGCCACACAGAGTCAAGTGCTTAATAACTTCCAGAGCTAAAGGAAAATAAGAAATAGGTTTTATTCTCAATTTGATTTCAGGAAATTTTCTTTAGAATTTGAATAATCTGGAAGGAATTGACTACATCCAAAAAGAAATGTGTTCACTATCATTGGAGAGTTCACATTTAGATTTTCTTGTTAGCATCTTGTTTAAAGTGATAGATAAATGTGTCAACTGGGTTTTTGGGAATCTCCAAATTTGCCCCATCCCTTGAAAACTTGCCTTGAGGGAAGTCTCAGACTGACCTTAACTCTGACTGACCAATAAATTTAAGTACTTAAGTACTTACTTAATGATCTCAATTTAAGTGGGATTAGTAGATAATCAAATTTTAAGAATGCTTTTTGTCTTAGAAGTCCTTTCCCAGGTAGCCCAGGCCCTGGCTGTAATCTTCCTTTTGTATCCATTATAAAGCATCAGCCTCTCCCTTGATAATCCATTCCTGGGCTCCTCTTTTCCTAGTGTCAGTTGTAAAGCTAATTCATCATTCTTCCCTGTCCTTAGTTCTCCAAAAGATGTAAAAGAGAATTTTAGTAAAGAATCATCTTTGGTGGTTTATTCTCCCAGAGATACTGTTCCCATAGTCCCAGAGCTTTAGCTCTGGAAGGTATTAAGCACATGACTCTGTGTGGCAGTGGAATCTTGAGCATTGTCTTTTGCCCTGATTAAAGATTTGGTCTTGCTGACTACTTTAGTGGTTCTGTGTTTTTCCAAGTTGACATACTCAATTAGGTCTAGAATGGATGACCTCTTAATTCTCTTCTAACTCTGAAATTCTGTGATTCTATATCTAAGCCTAAGTAAAATATTCCAAAGACTTAGACAAAGGATAGATATTGTATTCCAATTTTCCTATCATAATTTGTAAATACCATTTGATAGAGAAAAAATCCATATGTATATATATATATATATACATATATATCAGTATCAATACATAATAAACCTGAAAGTCAGCAAAGGGAACAACTTAAAACCAAGATTTAATAAAAATGGATAAAGGAAAGGGGAATGTAAAGATGGTAGTGGGAAACTTATAAACTGAGAGATCCATGAGGATTCCCCAGGTCCACTGAGGCAGAAAGAGACATGCTTTGCAAAACCTACCCCAGACTCTGGCAAGGACCAAGTCATGAACCTGGAGGTCCACAAATCATGTCATAGACATTTGGCTTTTCTAATTAATTGACTTAAAATATTCCTGATGGACTGAAATATTATTGACCAGATTAATATAACCTTAAAGTTTTATCTCAGAAAGAAGGACCTTCATACTTTTTCAATGCATCCTATTCAAATTCTGCTGTTAAATTTGATCCCCAGGTACCTGTAACACAGCATACAGGGCTGATAAACTGGAGGGCACCTATAATCAGCCCTTATCAATAACCTATTTGGGGAACCAAGGACAGGGAAGTATGATGGACTGGCATTACCATTGCTATAAGGAAATGAGAAGTCCAAGACCGGATTATGCAGGTAAGGCTGATGCTTTAAAATGGATACAATAGGGAAAAGTCCAGCCAAGGACTGGGCTACCTGGAGAAGACTGACTACAGGAGAAAATACCAGGAGAAAAGAATACTTAACATCGATTAGGTCTACTAGTCTTTGGGACCATTAAGTACCATAATGTCTATTGTTCAGTCTGAAATGGGTGAGGCTGGGACTTCCCTCAGGGTGAGTTCTAGGGGATAGGGGCAAAACTGGGGTTCAAAAACCCAGTTGACAGATGGATAGGATATTGAATAAAGAAAGAAAACAAAAGCAAAGAATTTTCTAAATTAACAATAGAGATGATAGCTAGTAGATGATAGAGTTAATTAATCAAACCAAGGAAAGAGTTAAAGGTAATATGAATAAAATGCACTACTAAAAATTCCAAAGTAAACACACTTAATAAGATTTTTCAAACTATAAAATGTCTATTTAATTTTCAAGATTGAGTAAAATGTACAACATTAATACTATATTTCAGGAACATTAATTGAATAAAAAAACTTGGAATCTAAAGACTTTTTAAATTAGAAGTAAAAAAAAAATAGACCTATTTAAATCACTTTCTAAAAGAAAAAAACCAGCTAAACAACAGATTAATTTCAGATTAGGTTGCCTGGAATGATCCTGTACAAGAGTTTAATTCTCTTTTTCCAGTGATTTTTACATTTCAGGGCAAAATTACATTTTTATATTGATCCTCTAAGTCGTTCAGCACTTTGCAGGAGTTTGTGCAAATGTGTCAAATATGAAAAACTAGGTTTAGTTGCTTTTAAATTATTCTAGCACAGAAGTAGCTTCCATTATTCAAAGGAATTTTCTATTGCTTCTTATAGAGCATGTGGGTTTAAATGGAATGTTCAAATAGTCTTAAATTTGAATTTAAAATCTTTATCAAGCATGTTTTTCTATGCAACAGGAAAGTTCTACCATAAAAATATACCTGTCCCCTGCACATCTCTACCTTCCACTCCCTCCTCATCTCCCCTCAATATGGCTTGCATCCCACTATTCTTGAAGGTCTCCAAACCACCTCTCTTCAGTTTTTTTTCATAGCTCTCATACTATTTTAATTTTTTTTTCCTTTAGCATATGGAATGCCTTACTTTCCAGGTCTCTATAATGCCACTGAAGTCTCTTAAATCTAGAACTTTACTCTTGGATTTCTGTTAACTGGGAAAAAACACAGAACTATATTATATATAGTCAGAAAAGTCACTCTTTAATTAAGGAAAGGGGTGCAGTACTGAGTTGGGCCTCCACACAGAGCTGTGGGCCACACATCCACACAGAGTCTGAGGACTGAACTCTGGTTGCTTTGGTCACTGACCCCTGGGAATGGCAATCATGCTAGATAGACAACTCCAAGTCCAAGGTAGAGACTAAGGAAGAGAGGGATAGTTGATTGGCTTTACAATGGTAACAAAGGAAAATGAGGCCAGACAGGAATAACAGTATGAAGCTGATGCTTTACAAAAAGGGAAAGACCCATGCCAAAGGCTGGACCACTTTGGTAAAGGACTTTGGCCTAAGGGGAAGAAACCATTGGGACAAAAGAGACCCTTAACACCTGTTGGTGTTAGCCTACCCCACTTAAACTACTTTAAGGTCTATTTTTAGTCTGAGACTAGTGAAGTTGGACTTTCCCTCAGGGAGAAACTCTCAAGAGACAAGGTCAACCTTGGGGCTTTCACCTTTAAGCTAAGTAAACTGGGCATCATTAAATCTTTCTAGGCTCCAAGTTTGAGGGTTTCTAGATTCCGCATTGATATTTCTTACATGGGAAGTACTCTCTGTGCTTGGTCCCTCTTCCTTTGATTGGTTAATTCCTTCCAGAACCTCTATTTTGTGGAAAATCCCAAGGCCAACCATACTTTATTCTTCACCAGACTCTATTAAAAGATTTTACAAATCATCTCTATCATGCTCCCTTGTGTGCTTCCTCTCCTCTCTGCTCCACATCCTTTTTTCTCTTTGTGGTCTTCCCTCATTAGAATGTAAACACCTTGAGGGCAAGGACTGTCTTTCTTTCTGTTTATATTTGTATTCCTAGCACTTAGTCCAGTGCTTATTACATAGAGAATGCTTAATTAATCTTCTTTATTTCTTGAGTACTCTATTCTTTCTTTTATGCTCTCTTCCCCTGACACTTGAGAGGCTATCCTTTAAATTACTTTAAATTCCCTTGACACTTGAGAGGTGATACTTTAAATTTAAATGTGACCTCCAATATGAGCCCTTCCCCAATTACTAAGTCCCTCCCCCCTGAAAAATATTACTTTCTGCTTAATTATAATTACTCCTCTGTTTATAATTTGTCTTTTTTTCTCCAACAGAATATATACTCCTTGAAGAAGGAAGTATTTCATTTTTATCTTTGCATCTCTAGGAAATAGAACAAAGCCTAACATAGAGCAAGTTTTTAATTTTGAAATTCTTATTCTTTTTTTTGTATCATGGACTATAGTAGAGTCTATCTGAATATTTTTAAAGTGTTTATAGAAGAATGAGTGAGGAACATATTTCTATTTATCTTTCAGATTCACTAACTTCTTTGTTTCTCTTTTTGTCATTAGCTTCCCTTCTTCTCCCTAATCTCTTATTAGCTGATGTCCCCAAAGTTTTTTTTTTTTGTTTTGTTTTGTTTTCACTTCTCTTTTTCCTTTAAATCCTCTCCCTTGGTAATTTCATTCCCTCTTTCAGTTTTAAGTCTCTGTCTCAATGTGAATGATGACCAAAAATCCAAATCTTCATCTCTGACTTCTTTCACATGTCCTGGACATATATTTTCAATTCTACTCTTAGCATTTCCATTGGGAAGCCCTAATGGCTCTTTAGACACAACATATCCATCATTGTTTTCCTTCCCAAGTCTGTTTTTCCTCATGGCTTCAATTTGTTTGATGATGGGACTATTTTTCTCCCAGTAACTGATGTTGGAAACCAAAAACAAGTTACTTGTCCTATATTATAGTGTGCTATCCAGATCCCATCCTAGGACAGGTATATGGGAGATGAAGGAAAACTTCCTCAAACCTGTCAAACCTGACAACCAATTTTCACTTCTAGTGATTCATGCAGGGACAAATGATAATGACAGAAAGGACCTAGAATGCATTTCCAGGAGGAAATTGAACATTTTAAGGTCCCAACTGGTATTTTCATCACTGTTCCTTGCCAAAGGTAAGATTATTTTTTATAAGAGATAGGAAATCAACAATATTCTAATATAACAATTCTGAATTTTTTTGGCCTAATGGCTCCTTTACAATATTAAAAATCACTGAGAATCCTAGAGATCTTTTATTTATGTGGATTATATTCTTAAATATTTCCTATGTTAGAAATTAAAGCTCATTTTTAATTGCATTTGAAAATAATAATAAACGTGTTAATAGTTAAGGAAAACAGTTATATTTCTAAAATTGTGAGAAGAGGAGCATTGTTTTACTTATTTAAGAAAATTTCTTTAATGTTTGATTTAATATAAGTTGGATTCTCCTGTCTGCTTCAACATTCAGTCCCTTGTAATGTTATTTTAGTTATAAATAAAGAAAATCTGGCTTCAAACAAATATATAGTTGGAAAATAGAAGAGTATTTTAATAGGCAAACAATATCTTGGTATTATTATGAAAATAGTTTTGACCTCATGGATCTCCAAGAAGCCCCTGGGTTTATGAACCACAATTTGAGAACCAATAAAATTATGTAGGAAGAATACATTCAGACTTCTGGGCCAGGGATTAAGATACTGGATCTTAGCCAGAGATAGAAATTTTCTAATTAAGTGCAAGAAAAATACATTTTCTGGGAAAATTTTCTATTTTATCAATAGAACTGTAAATGGAAAATAGAAGGGTAAAGAGAAAAATGGCATCTACATTGCTAAGTTAAATTCCATAGACTAGTGGGCATGAAGTAGAAAGAGTATTCACAGAAGACATATCTGAGAAGAAAGTCAAGAAATTTACACTGGTAAAGAAAAAACAAAAAATACTAACACGCTGAAGATTACTTGTTAGGGATCTCATAGGATGGGAGTTTCATGCTGGGTTAGACTAGACCAAGCCTGAGGTCTTGACATGTGATTCTAGAATTCCTACCTTCTGTGCATTTATTCTCATTTTGTCCTTTCATATCACACAGACCAAGTTGAATCTCCTTTTACAACACATTCTTTCAAATATCTGAAGGGAGTTATTACAAAGTATCTTACTCATCTTCTACTAGGCTTCAAAACAGTCTTTTCTTCTCCAAGCTAAACTTCGGAATTTTTTCAAATGATATAATATGGTGTAGCTCCCTGAATGTCCTTGGTTACTCAATTTTGGACACACTCTAGCTTATTCCTATCTCTCTCTTTTTTAAACCTTTTACCTTCCATCTAAGAATCAATACTATATATTGGTTCTAAGGCAGAAGAATGGTAAAGGCTAGGCAGTGGAGGCTAAGTGATTTGCCCAGAGTCACACAGCTAGGAAATTTCAGATTTGAACCCAGGACTTCCCTTCTCCAGGCCTGACTCTATTTTCTGAGCCACAAAGTTGCCCTTCTAGCCTTATCTTGTTAATGTTTTTCTTCTAGGACTCGCCATCAGCTAATAAGAGATTAGGGAGAAGAAGGGAAGCTAATGACAAAAAGAGAAACAAAGAAGTTAGTGAATCTGAAAGATAAATAGAAATTCCAAAATTAAAAACTTGCTCTATGTTAGGCTTTGTTCTATTTCCTAGAGATGCAAAGATAAAAATGAAATACTTCCTTCTTCAAGGAGTATATATTCTGTTGGAGAAAAAATATACATATAAATATATACAAGCTATACATAGAACACATAGGGAATAATTATTAAAGGAAAGGCACTAGAATTAAGTGGGGTTGAGAAAGCCTTCATATATAAGATGGTGTTGTAGTTGGGACTTAAAGGAAGCCAAGAAAACCAGTTGGCAGAGATGAGGAAGAAGAGTATTCTAGGCAAGGGGGACAGCCACACGAAGAAAATGCATGAAGCAGAGAGATAAAGTATCTTATTCATGGAATAGCCAAAAGGCCATTGTTACTGGATCAAAGACTATGGGTCAGGAAGTAAGATGTAAGAAGACTGGAAAGGTAAAAGCAGAAGATGGTATGAAGGGCCTTGAAGGCCAAACAGAGGATTTTGTATTTGATTCTAGAGGCAATAGGAGACAACTGGAGTTTTTGAGTGGGGGGCAGGGTTGGGGGTGATGATCAGATTTGAGCTTTGGGATAATCACTCTAGTTGCTGAATAGGGAATGGATTTCAGTTGGCAGACTTGAGACAGGCAGAAGCACTAGAGGGATAGTGCAATAATCCAGGAATGGGATGCTAAAGTCCTGCATTAGAATGGTGGAAGTGTCAGAGGAGAGAAGGGAGACCGTTGGAGGGATGTTGCAAAGGTGAAAGAGAAGGGAGACCGTTGGAGGGATGTTGCAAAGGTGAAATCATCAGATCATGGCAATAAATTGGAAGTATATTTCTATGCTTCTCTAATTTCTACAATTTTTAAATAATGCCATGAAAAGGTATGCACATGTTATAGTATGATATATATACATATATGTGCTATATAAATATACATATATATGTTATAACAATACAAATATTATCCCCATTTTACAAATGAGTAAATTGAGGTTTGGTAGGGAAATGTTTTTCCCATGATTATATGCCAGAATTTATGTCTAGGTCTTCTATCTAAGACCTTTTCTCTTTCCACTGTAAATATACTTTCTATTTCTAATACAAACTGTAAATTCTTACCATTCCTATTTTCCCTTACCTTCAGCATGCCAAGATCAAAGAAGTAGAGCTGCTTTGTAGGAGCAGTACTAGTAGGAAGACTCTCTCATTGGTAGCCATCCTGCTCTTGGTAAATTCCAATGATAAATTCCAGAGGCCCTCTATCATGAGTCATCTTTCATTGGTTCATGTGGACATTTCAAAATACCACAATCAGGAGTAATTTAATTGGTAGCTTGGTTTCAAGTTAGCCCAAGACCCCACCTCCCAGTCCAGTCACAAGTTTCACTTTTTAATCAAATCTCTAGTAGGATCCTTCCTCAGAATCAGGATTTCAGTGATGTATTGCCAACTGAAATTGTTAGAAACATGGAGGGCTTTTCTGACTCCTAGCTCCATTTCTACCCCTGAAAGCTAAGTGGATAAATCATCTAACTTCCCTGGGACATATAGAACCACAAAATCTCCAAGTAGAAGAGATTTCAGAGGTCACCTGGTCCACCTTCCCTCATCATTCTCTTTGGCCTCCTGCAAATATCCTTTAATGTCTATCCTTCTCTGGAAATTGTTCCTACCAATATCAATCTTCTTTATAAATCATAAGATCCTTGTAAGGGATCTTAAAGGTTACCTAATGATATTTACAGCTAACATTTATAAAGTGTTTACTATGTGTTAGGCACTGGCTAAATGTTTTACAATTATTTCATTTGATCCTCATAATAACACTTGGAGGTAGGTGTTATTATTAACTCCATTTTATAGATGATAACTGAGACAAACTGAAAAAACAAAGATTAAATGACTTGCCCTAAGTCTCATGGCTAGTAAGTGTCTGAGGTCATATCTGAACTCAGATCTTCCTGTCTCCAAATCCAATGTTCTATCCACTGGACTACCTAGCTGCCTATCAAGTCTAACATCCTCATTTTAGACAGAAGAAAACTGAAGGCTACAGAAAAGCAGTAAATTGAAGACAGTCTAAGGAATTTTTCTTAGTCATCTTTCTTTTTTATCTCTCTATAGCATTTAGTATAGTTGACTTCAACTTGATTTTTTTTTCATTTGTTTCTTCATTCATCAACTCACTCAAATTGGATCTTTAGGATCTTCTCTCATCTTTACTCCCTTTATTTAATCATGGAATTCTCCTTCCAAGATATCTCCCATATCCATCTCCCACTTTCTATTCCCACTTCCTTCCTGTACTTCTGCAAAAGCCTCCAAATATGTCTTCATGCCTCCATTCTTGCATTCTCCAATGTATCCTATTAGATGAATCTTCCTTATGCGTAGATCATGAAGCTTCTCAGCTCAAAACTCTCCAATGTTTCCCAATTTCCTAATAAATGAAAGTAAAACTATTTATTCTGACCTTCAAGACATTCTACAACTTACATTCATACTCTCTCCATCATGTGCTCTGCACTCCAGTCATGCTGTATTTCTTGCTGTTATCCATACATACCCTTTACTTTTTCCCCTCTACTCCTTTTCTTATGCCTGGAATGCTCTTGTCACTCCTCATCTTTGCTTTTAAAAATCTTATTTATCCTTCCAGACCCAGCTTCCTCCATGCAGACTTTCTTTATACCTTTTCTCCTTACCATATGCTAGCCTTAGGTTATTTCTGACATATGTCTGTTCCATTCCTGCTCACGTGCTATGGAATGGAACTAAAAGAAGTCATACAACAATGCTAACAGGGTATACACTACAAATTAATTTTATCTAACCTCAGTTGAACTCTTTTCCCTAATTGATTCCCTATATAACTCTCTTAGAAGTTATTTCAAGCATTTTCTTCTCACTTTAAGCCTCCCACATCTCCCCTTCCTGCCACCTTTTCACCTAAAGATATCTCTTACTTTATTGAGAAAATTGAGGACATTTCCTGTGAGCTCTCCCTTTTCTCCAAAACCCTCTCTTCTTCTCAAAACCTCTTGACACTATTATCCAGCTTCTTTAGTTCATTTTCTAATAACGAGGTGACTCTTACCAAATCTTCATAAGTCTTTGATCTCCACTTCTATATTCTTTACTAAACTGATCATCCAACGAACACTTACCTTATCATCCTTAATATTAGCAATCTCAATAGATCTTTCTTTGCTGTTTTCATGGAAAAATCCCAAATCTTCCCTATTCTAAAACAAGCAACAACACAATTTTCACTAGCTCCTACCATGCCAACACATTATCCTATTCCCAAATCATCCTCCTTCTTAGTCAAATTTTTTAAAAAACAGTCTTATACTTCTTTTTTCTCTTTCTCACTCCTTAAAGCTTTGCAATATGGCTTTCAGCCTCATCACTCATCTGAAACCATTCTTTCCAAATTTAAGAATGATTTCTTATTTCAAAATAAATTTTATTTATTTACTTTGCATACCCTTATCACTTTCCTCTCACATAACTCCCACATATGTTGAACAACAATAAAAATGAAACTTGCCTTATAAACATGTAAAATGAGCAAAACACATTCCACATTGATCATGCCTGAAAATGTATGTCTTGCTCTACATTTTAAGTGCCACTTCCCTATGAAACTGTCCATTTTGTCGTCTTGTCGTATGTTATGATATAATAATATCCTACTACCTTCATATAACATCACTTATTTAACTATTCCCAAGTAGGAGGGAAACCCTTTAGTTTTCCTTTTTGTTTCTGACTACTATGAAAATAACTGCCCTAAATATTTTTGTACATAGGTCCTTTCCCTCTTACTTTGATGAGCTTGGGATATAAACCTAGTAGTAATATAGGTGGTCAAAGGGCATACAAAGTTTAGAAATTGAGGTGACATCATTCCAAATTCCTATATTAATTTACAACTCTACCAAGAGTATATTAGTATGGTTCTTTTCCCACAGACCTTCCAACGTTTACCACTATCCTCTTTTGTCATATCTGCCAGTCTGATGACTAGAAGGTGAAATCTCAAAGTTGTTTTAACTTATATCTTTCTAATTATTACTAATTTAGAATTTTTTCCCAACATGGTTATTAATAGCTTAGATTTCTTACTTTAAAAACTGCCTGTTCATATGCCAGGACCATTTGTGAGTTGGAGAATTCAAATTCCTCATTTTTACAGATGAGGAAACTGAGATCCAAAGAAATTAAGTGACTTGGCCAAGGTCACTAGTGAAATAGCCATCAGAATTCAAAACACAGGTTCCAAATCCAAGGGTTAATCAAGGAATTGTTACAAAAGAATAGAATATTTCAATACTGAAAAAAAAGGAAAAATCTACACTGGATCTAGTTAGGGGTCCCAGGTTTTAGTTCTGTCTCTACTGCTAGTTACCTATGTAAGTGACTTTAGGTAAATTGTTTTATCTCTTTGAGACTCAGAATTAGAGGGTTAGACTAGATTATGTCTAAAGACTCCTTCAATTTCTAACATTCACAAGCCTAAGTGTGTCAAGAAATTCAGATTTATAGTTGCCACACTAAGTATAGCTGTTAGAGCATTAATGTTAACACCATATACAGTCATATGAAATACTGCATGTGCAAAGGGGCTGACTTACGTTCATTCTACGAATCATAATTCAAAATTTCCTGACTTCTGAACATGCAACATGTCTCAGTAATTGATCTCCCTCTTTAATGCTAATGTAAAATATCATGTTAACATGTTTTCTAGCAAAAATGTTCATCACTTACATTTTAGCCCTTTGAAAAATAATTTATGATGCTCACACATTTTCATATATCTGAAAGGAACAGTGATAATGCATAGGTCAGTCAGTGCAACTTCAGGAAAGTAAAAAGCAATAAGCATCCAGCAAATTCCATTAGGATAGACAAATAATCTAGATAATCCAGTGTACAACTATCCATGGGTAGTTGTTGTTGTTGTTTTTTTCAATAGCTTTATCAGAATTCCAGCAGATTTTGTGGCAGGGACTTTTGAGTATTAGGTTATGCTCATTTCACTTTTCTCGTTACATGTGATAAGAGAGATTTCCCCAGTTACCATGGGTTCAACTATTATCTCTATGAAGATAATTTCTAAATCTATAAATCTGGTTCTAATTTTTCTTCTGAATACTACTCATGCATTCTTAACAAACTATCCAACATCTCTATCTACCTATGGGTTGCCCCAAAGATATCTCAAACTGAATACTTTCAAAACAGATTTCAACATCTTACCATTAAACTTTCTGTTTCTGTAAAATACTTCATTTCTGTTGAGAAAACTATCATCCTTCTAAGAAACTAGGTTCACAATCAGAATTACTCTTACTGCCACCCTCTCTTTCACTTCTACCTATATTTAATCAATTACAGAGTCTTGTTAATTTTATTCTAACATCCCCAATTTTCCCTTCTCTCCACTTACATAAACATTATGCTAGCTTGTATTCTTATCTTCTTTCACTTAGACTATGGTGACCACCTCCATATTATTCTCCAGGCTCTTCCCTCAATAATTCATGCACCACACAGTTCCAAAATAATAATAACAATAATAATAGTGACAATAGTATTTGTATAGAGCTTTCGGGTTTGCCAAATGCTTTATATATTACCAATCGGAAACCTTATGTGGGACATTAAAAATACATTGGACATTGGAGTTAAAGCATCTGCCTGCTTATTACCTGTGTGACCTTAGGTATGTCATTTAGTCTCTCTTAGCTCATTTCCTAATTTACACAATTGAGGGGATTATACTAAATTGACTCTATAGTCCCTTCTAATTCTCAATCTGCAATTCTCTGATGTTATACTCCTTCAAGCTATCCCTATTTCATAATGATATATAATATAAACAAATTGACATGGACATTAAGACCCTCTGAAATATATCTCCTACCTGCTTTTCTAGACATTTCATACTGTTTGTTTTAATAAATTCTCTAAGGCAGCCAAAGTGGAGGAGTGGCTATCTCCGAAATTTCACATTTCATGTTCTGCCTCAGTGCCTTCAACTTTGTTTCTTAGTAATCTTGTATTTCTTCAAAGGCCAAATTAGGAGGCACTTCAGTGAAGCCTTCCCTGATCTCCCTCAGTTTACTTTATGCATAATTACTTGTACACTTTGTCCTCACAAAAGAATTTAAGCTCTTTGAGGGCAGGGATTATTTTCTTTTTTAGTTGTTTTGTTTTTGAAGCCCCAGAATTTAGTGTGTGTCTTGTACCACTGACTTTCATGAGTCACTTAGTAAATATTTATTAGATTGAATTGTCTGGCATTCTCTCTCTCTCTCATATTTACTAGCAAAGCACTATTATTGGGATCCAAATAGTCCTTTAAATTCAAAGAACTATAAGAAAATATCGCATGTAACAAGGGATGTCATTAAACTTCCTTATATTCATCTCATCTCCAAAGATTGGCTAGCTTTCTGGATTGGTTAGCTCAAGCATTCAGAAGTATGATGCACTAGATATATGAGGTGTAATAATGAAAAATAAATGTAATATCTAATAATTAAAATGGTACATGTAATATTTAGAAATTGGTTTTGTTCAATAATATTAGTAAAAAAAATTGTTCTGGTCACCATTTGTAAAATTAAGTCTTAAGTCACGAGGATGATAGTAGCTTTTAAAAATTTAATTTAATATCAATATAATATAGGAAAGAAATAAGGAAAGAAGGAAGTAGAAAAATATTTTCTAGCTTACCACTCTAAAGTCTGATTTGTAGAATTTCAGCTTACTCCCTGACAAGATTCTGATCTTCACATGGAAGTCTGGTAGTCTCTTTGGAGCAAGAGTCTTACCAGCCCATGAGAGTGTCTTCTGCCCAAGCCACCAACACCTAAAGGAGTAGAAGAATCGATCTCAGAAAACTCATGCCCAAGACCTCCGTCTCCTTACATTAAAACAAAGTCAAAAGGATGAAATAATAGAGGAAAATGAAATGTAAAATACTTCATCAGAAAAGCAAATGAAGTAAAAATAGATCAAAGAAAGATAACTTAAGAATTATTAGACTACCTGAAAACTACAATAAAAAACCCTACAAATCATATTTCAAGAAATTATTAAAGAAAACTATGCTAATATCCTAGAACAAGAGGATAAAATAGAAATGGAAAGAATTTACTGATCACCAACTAAAAGAGATCCCCAAATGAAACCCCACAGGAATATTAAAGCCAAATTCAGAGCTTTCAGGTAAGAGAGAAAATACTTTAAGCAACCAAAAACAAACCACTCAAATACTGGGGAGAGACAGTCAGGATTACATAAAATTTGGTAGTTTCCAAGTTAAAAAGACAAGTCACTTAACTGCTGTCTACCACAGTTTCCTCAACTATAAGATGGAAATAATAATAGTACCTGCCTCACAAGGTTATTGTGAGGATCAAATAAGATAATAATTGGAGCAGGACTTAGCACAGTGCCTGGAACATTGTAGGCTCTATATAAATGCTAACTATAATAGACCAGTGCTGTTCTCTGTCCACTGCTCTACATTACTGGATAAGGAATGGGTTTTATGGGGGGGGGTGTAAAGAAGAGTAGCAACTTTAGTGAGAGTGCTTGCCTTTTTAGTGCTACTTACTCACATTTGGTATCCACCTTTCACCCAGCTCTCACCTGTGGCTCCAAGAAGCTGTAGTATGTGCAGCAACCATACCTTGGTAAAAACCATCTTGGTAGATGGGCTAAACCAGGTTGAGGATAATTGACAGGCTTCAAACCCATCAGTGAATGGGGGTTGAGGGGGGAAGGTATCTACCCCAAGCATGTAAAGACCTCCCTTGGTGGAATGGACAGATAAGAGCAATTCATATCAATAGCCATAAAGGAAGCTGAAGCAAACACTAAAGAGCTCTTAGAACTTGGTTAAATATCAAAGATGCCAAGGTCATCCCTAGATATCACCAGTTGTTTTGACTTTTGTCCTTTGGACTTTGATGACTCTGGAAGAAAGAGTGATGCCAATGATGTACAATTCTGCTTCATTTAAATACAAGTGATATCACTGATCCTCTTCCAAAATTAAGGATGAACAACAATAACACCAGCAGGAAGGGGTAAATAAGCATAGAAGGGACCCAAAGAAGAACTAGAAGATAATCCTAACTCCCCACATTATAGAGGTGTGACACCCATAAGTATAGCATATTATGCATTTTTTCAGACTGTTGAAAATAATGAAGTTATGTTAAATTTTCTCATTTTCTTTTCCTTTTTTTTTGGTGGAAAAGGGCTTTAAAATGTCTTATATGTGTTGGCTCTCTAGGTAATATGAAAGGAAGGATAGTGGGGAAAATATAATAATGCAAAAAAAAGACATCAATAAAGTTGTGAGGGTTTTTGTTTTGTTTTGTTTATAAAGGCATAGCTTATACTACTTTAAAAGGCAACTGAATATCCATTTATCCTGACATTGCTTATGGAATTTGGGGCACATATTTCCCTGCTCTAGCCATCTCCTGCTTAGTAGGGAGTAGGTTGTCTTCAATTAATGCTGCCACCACTCCTGGGAGTTTATCCTATAGGGGTGGGAGGGAGGGTGAAGGGAAAGCAGGGATGGAGGAGAGGGATTTCCTCTCTCCCCCTTCTGCATAACTTTTGGGGTGATGAATTAAAGCAAAGTGGAGCCCCTCACACTCAGGCCTCAAAGAGGGCAACATTAGAGCAATGTGGATTGGAGGTGTCTGAGGTTGAGTTCCTCTGGTATTCTCTGGAGGTCCTCTCTGGTTCACTAAGCTTTCTTGCCCTGTGCTTCCCCCATGTACATTAAAGACTCTGTCTCCAGGGTGCCAATCATCCAGATGTTTACAATTATCCAACTCTTTGGCAATATCTTGGGGGGGGTGGCAGGGGAATGGTGTGGAACAACACTACACAGTCCAGATGAGTGAATAGATTTTTCATCCAGATGTTTAGACATTGAGAAGGCACAGTTAGTGTGTGTATGAAGGGAGAATGTAAGTTGGACCCTGCTGTTTACTTCCCTAAGATAAAACTTCTGATTTGGAACCCATCATATGGATTGGGAAAGTGGGAGGTTCTCAGAAGTGACTAGAGGAGAGTGTTCTTTCTATTCCTAGGACAAATTAAACTCAATATATAATGTTCTGATTTAGGGAGATTTATATTATAATCTTTGCTTTTAGAAACAATAATTACTTGGAAACTTGGTTTAGAAAATGGGCAGAAATGATGGAAAGAATGGCAAAGAAGGCAAGAGAAGTCTGGGATTATATTGAGCAGCACAGAATGAATAAAAGCAGAATGTGATATAGTGAACAGCTTGGCCTTTCTGTACAGAGAATAATCCCTAACTCTGGGAGACTAGACCAATAATAGGATGTTATTCAGACTGGATATCAGGAAAATCTTGCTACCAATTAGAATTACTCATAAGCATAATGAGCTGTCTCAGGAGATCTTTAAGCAAAGGCTCAATGACCACTTGTTAGGCATTGTATTGGGGATGTATTAAACCAGATGGCCACTTAGGCCTCTTTCAACTCTAAAATTCTATGGCTTTCTAGTATGGAGGGAAAAATGGGAGGAGAGAGAGAGAGAGAGAGAGAGAGAGAGAGAGAGAGAGAGAGAGAGAGAGAGAGAGAGAGAGAAACTTTTTTTTAAAATCAGCTTAGTTGATATCCACTTGTTTTCTTTTTGTTTTGGGCCAGACTCTGACAGTAAAGGAAGATCAGGTTTTCTCCATGAACCCTCCAAAATATGACAAGATTGAGGACATGGCCATGATGACTCACTTGCATGAACCTGCTGTCCTGTATAACCTCAAAGAGCGTTATGCAGCCTGGATGATCTATGTGAGTGAACACGTGTTCTGTAGCAATTCATTGATGCTTGGCTTTAAATGAAACTTTTATTTTTAAGTATTAATACTAGGTTCGAGGGATATAAATACAAAAATAAAATAGACCCTACCCTAAAGGAACTTATATTCTTTTTTCTTAATTTAGAATATTTTTCCATGGTTACATGATTCATATTTTTCCCTATCCCCCAACCCACCCCCCATAGCCAACACACAATTCCAATGGATTTCACATGTATCATTGATCAAGACCTGTTTTCATATTATTGTTAGTTGAACTAGGGTGATTGTTTAGAGTCAGCATCCCCAATAAGATCCCCATCAACCCATGTATTCAAGCAGTTGTTTTTCTTCTGTGTTTCTACTCCTGTAGTTCTTCCTCTGAATGTGGGTAGCGTTCTTTCTCATAAGTCCCTCAGAATTGTTCTGAAAATAACATATTCAAGTTATTGAAACTTATGAAACATGCCAGCAGTTCCACCTAGGTCAACAAATCAATTAAAGAGAAAAATCCGTGAACTAAAAATGCATTGTGTAATTATTTCCCTTCTTCATACAGACCTATTCAGGACTTTTCTGTGTCACTGTCAACCCCTACAAGTGGCTGCCAGTGTATAACCCAGAGGTGGTGGCTGCCTACAGGGGCAAAAAGCGACAGG